>NW_016909955.1:361014-375097 GCF_001483705.2 Eufriesea mexicana
TCATGAATAATCGAGCGCGCGACGCGATATAGCTTCGACGCTGGAATCGGTTAATATTTATCGCGTCTTCTCGACTCCCTTTTTCTCGCCGATCGATCGTCGCGGAGACTTCGCGCGAGCCGGTCTAGACCGGCGAGTCTCGTCCCCGCTCGAGTCATCGATGCACGCGAGACCGCGAGTTCGCGCCGCTTTATCGCGATCGTTCCCCGGTGACGCGTTTCATCCGTGGAACGGTGTGTGGACGGCCGTTTAACGAAACTCGTATCGCCGGTTGCGTAGGGTTAAGGAAGGCCAAGCCGTATGGTTAAGGGCCGTTAACGTCGGCGTAACGGACAGGGAGCGAGAGAGAAGCAGCACCCGTTGCGTCTACACGCGCGCTCCCGTGGCATCGGGACATCGAGAGAGGGAACGAGATAACCGCGTTTGGATGTAGGCTACCAGAGTCACGACCTTCTTCCTCTTCCTCGCGCGATCGCCGCTTCTTCTTCTCCTCCGCCCCTTCTCTACCTCCTCCACCACCTCCTCCACCTCCTCCTTCTGCTCCTCCGGTAAGTACTTACTTACCTTTGCCGCTACCGTCGTCGTCGTCGTCGTCGTCGCCGACCGCCGCCGCGCACCGTTTCTCCTCTCGCTTCGCCGACCGCTATTCGTTTCTCTTCTTCTTCCTTCTCCTCTTCCATTTCCGACCGTTCGCTTTTCCCCCATTTTCTTGGCCGCCGCTACCGGAAGTTGGCCGTCCCGATTCCGCTTCCGACCACCGGTCCCCTCTTTCGAGCGTTCGCCATCCGATCTCGACGCGTCTAATTATCGCGAAGATGGCGCGCGCGTTTTACGACCACCGCGATGGTCACCGCGAGATTTACGATCCAACCTCCTAGCGACTCGCGACGTCTTCGTGTTTCGACCGTCCACGCGACATCTCGATTTCCAAGACTCGCGTACCCTCGATCCGGTACCCGCGACTCGACCGCGACCTCGTTTCCCGCTTCGTACGAGCCAACCTTCTCTTCGTCTCCCACTCTCTCTCTCTCTCTCTCTCTCTCTCTCTCTCTCTCTCTTTCTCTCGAGTTTGATCGCGGGTTCGCGTACGTCGCGCGAATTCGCCGCTTTCGATTTCGACGGGACACGGTGTCGACGCGATGAAATTCGACGGCGTGGAGGGTGAGACGCGAGACGACAACGGGCGCGGTGGCACCGAGAGAAGAGAGACTTTTGTCGCAAAGAGCCGTGGTCTATCCTTTTTCGCGCTCTCCGTGGTCCCGTGCCGGTTAAACCCGGCCTTTTGAACGCGCTGCAACGCGCTGCAACGCGCTCGCTCTCGCTGTCCGTATAGCGGTGTGTGTCGGCGCTTTTCGTCCAGCGCGGTACACGGTGCGACGCGACGCGACGCGACGTGGCGCCGCGCGGCTCTCCGGCCTGCCTCTCCTCTCGAGTGCCACTCTGGCCGAAATTCAGTTTATTCGAGTACCGCCGCTTTAAGCTCGTCAGCTGTAATTACGCGCGAATCTGCCTCAAAGGGTCATTCGCTTACTTCGCGTCCGCGGAGAATGGACCGGCCGCAATTACGGGATCGAGGTTGACCTATCGATGAGGCTAATTCGTAGCCGGCTCGACGGAAAGTAGCGCGACAGGAATTTTAACAATCCCCTTGAACCTTCAAAGGCCAGAGCTCGGCCGCGGAAAGAACTGCTCGTTAATGATCGTTTAGAATTTCTTTTCTTTTCTCTTTTTTTCTCTTTTTTTATTTCCTTCCCCCTCCGGCCCGTTTCATTTTATTTATCTCGTCGGTGTGTCCGCGGAACGAGGAGAATCGCGAGCGCGCGCGCGCGCGCGCGTGTCGGAGAAACGGAAGGGAGAATTCGGGCGAGAAACGGTCGAAACGACGACGCGTCGACACTCGAGAACGTCGTCGGGTGTACTCGAGAAGAATCCACGAGAGGGGTCGGCTGGGGGATTCGTTGGCGGCGTTTATCGTGACCTAAAATCCTCGTCCCAAATATCCCGAGCCTCGTCTAGATCTCGGCTTTAGTCAGACGCGGTGTCGGGGAGGCGGCGGTGGAAACAGGGCGCCGGTTCGTGCTGTGTACGGCCACGTACGGCCTGAATTCTTTCTCGTTGACGGGTGCGCGAGTGCGCACATTCTCCCGTCTCGAGAGGTCCTAGAGCAGAGTCGGCGATAGCTAGGGAAGAAGGTAGCTCGGTGGCTTGTTATCGCACCTTCCCTTACCCGGAGGGAGGATTAAGCAGCAAGGGAGACGAAGGCAGTGCTCGCAGACGGGTCGAGACGACGAAGCCCATTACGATACACTGCCGCATACGTGGCTCGCTCGCTCCCTCTTCATCTTTCTCTCTTTTCCGCAACCTCTCTCTCTACCTCTCTCTCTCTCTCTCTCTCTTTCACTCCGACGCTTCTGCGAGCTTCTCCTCGCGCGACGCATCCGAAGCTCGACATCGATAACGAGACAATGGCTCGTTTGACCGTGCGCGTATGCTAATAACTCGCCCCTTGCCGGATTTCGAGAAGCAGTCCGTCCGCTGCACCGGGTGCCTTGGTCCTTCCGCGTGACGCTCCATCGGCTTCGACCGGAAAACCGCGTCACGGCATGGAATCGCGTCCCGAGCGGAATAGCCAAAGAGTCTGCGACGATAATCGCGGACTCTTTCAGGGAATCCTAATCACGGGTAATCGGCATATTCGACGGTAACTACCGCGCGCGACCCGTAAAATTAAACGAGCGGGAACGAAACGACGTCGATTCGTTCGAAGAAACGGAACCGAGTTTCGCCCGTTTAACGTCCATTCCGGAGTTTCCTCTATCGATTCGTCATCGAGATCCGCGGATCTCGCGTGAACGCGCGTCACGGGTGATTCGTCGCGCGTAGCACGAGGGTAGCGGTCGTAATCGGAGCGAAAGGGTTTTGACAAGCTCGCCGAGATCTCCTTTTCCGAGTTTCGCTTCTGCTCTCACTGTCTCGGCGTCGTCCTTGCGACCCGATTTTTCCCAATTCGCGGAGGAACCATCGAGAGGGGTGTCTCCCGACGAAAGATCGCAAGGGCGAGATCGGGATTTCTCGCGCCCCTTTGAAAGCTTGGCCGGGGAATATCCAGGGATCGCGTAGCTACGCGAATACGTAACCGTGTTATCCGACGCGGTCGTCGAGTTTCAGCGTTTCGTATCCGAATCGCGCGTTTAGCCAGGGGTGTGCGCGTAAGACGGCGAAGAAAAATGGACAACCCGAAGCGGAATCGCGCGAACGAGTACGCGGCAGGCCGTGGTAAAACGTGGAAACGGGTTACGATCAATTTCCCCCTCGCTCGGAATGGACCGGTAGCTGAATCTTCGGAAGCCTGCATTCCGCGTGGTTTCCAGCGATTCCCATGGCTGCTCGATCAGAAAACAATCGCTGGCGAAACGGGGACGAAGGAAATCTCGGCAAGGGTGCGACCGGCGAGGAAAAAGGGAAGGAGAGAGCGAGAGGAAGACAGCGGTGCTTGGCACGGAGAAGGGAGAGGGCTCGGTCGAGGCTCTGGTCTGGTTTTACGACTCGAAACCCGAAGCCCGTTTCGATCCCTCCTTCCTTTGCTATCCCGCTCCCTCTCTTCGTAGCTCGAACCCGTGGCCACGAGAGCACGCACAACCCGAGTACAATAACTCGACGCGTTCTTTTGCGATCGGATACCGACCGTGTACGCGAGTCTAAACAAACGATACCAAACGCGCGTCTCGTCGCGACGACCATTTCGATTGGTTCTCGGTTCGCTTCCGGTCGTAATTCCAGCGATCGTGGAACCACTGGGTCGGACCTCGCGCGTCCGTTCCGATCGTTTCCGGCAAGTTCCTCGATCGATCGTTCCTCTCCTCTGGCGTCGCGTCGTGACGAAAAGCTCGAGCGACACGCGTTACCGCGAACGCGCGTTGGCGGTTTAAAAAGCGACTTCTAATATTACAGACAGGCAGGCAAGCGGGCGAGCAGGCAGGCGCAAGCAGGCAGGCAAGCAGGCAAGCAGGCAGACAGGCAGGCAGGCAGGCAGGCGAGCGAGCGAGCGAGCGAGCAGGCAGACCGGCCGTGAAAAAATTCCGAGGATAAAGGGTCAATTTATCGGCGATCGGGGAAGCCGTCGCTCTAAAAGGAGGATCCTTTTTTGACGCAACGATGAAAAAGAACCAATAACGTTCTTAGATGACGAGCAAGCCAGTGGCGAAGCGAGGCGAGGCGTACACGCGCTCATCTCCGGGAGCCGAGGCTCCCGGCTATTATTAGCTGTTTTATTTATTAGACCGGAAGGAAATGGGTTTAATTTCATGTAAACTAATAAAAATACTTGGCGTGCGCGAGAAAAAGTTACGGCAAGACCGATATTCACGCAAAGGCCTCGTATGACGGAGAGACCGGTTGCGGTCTAATCCTGAAGCGCACCGTGTTACGCCTTTATAAACGCAAGCAAATTACCGTTCCTTCGGCAAAAACTCGACCGCGTTGCTTGCCCGCGACGCGTTCGCGACAAAAAGTTTCGCAATCGGACGCGCGCCACCCGTCTCGGCTCTTCCACCTCCCGATTGCTCCTCTGTCCGGTCAAACGCTCGCGAAAATTCGGCCGAGAAAAACCTCCCCCCGATTCTTTTCCACCGCGAAAATTCGCGCGCGAATCGTCCCGCGCGAGGCGACCGATTCTCGATGCTGAGCGCGCGTGCGCTCGCGCTGCCCACGGGAGCACGCCGGTTGCGCGTTCTGCGCATTACGATCCGGCGATTCGCGCGACGAGTCAAGCTCGAGCGGCGTTTACGAGCTATAACCGTGCAACGAGTTCTTATCGTCGCGAGATTGCGTAATACGCGCGCGCGCGTCACGCGTGCTGGCATACTTATCGGCGATCGCTGCAACTCGGTCGTTCCCTCTGGATCGTTCGAAACGGCCGCGGGACGAATCGAGGGGTGTCGGAGCGGTGGAATCGGAGGACGGAATCGGCGGAATCGGAAGGTCGAGAGGAACTCGACCCCGTCTGGGCTGGCAAACGCCGGTCGCGTTCGCTCGCTCGCTCGAAGCGAGCGGGTTGTCCCGTTGTCGTCGCGTGCGAGACGCGCACGCACCCACGCCCGACGGCATACGGAATCGATCCTAAGAATCGAACTTCCGCCGGTGAGTTCTTCCGGCACGATGCCTATTCGAGGGTAGTCGGCCGAGTCGACGAGACACACTGACTTCGTAATTCCTATACGCCGTTTCCCGGCGTTTTCCACGCTTACGTGCTCGCGCGACGATGATTACAGGACGCAACGACGCAAACTTTCCATGGATGTCTCGTCGTCGATGGGATCGGAAGTCGAGACAGCCCGCGACGGCGAGCACGCTCTTTCGAAAGGTCGCGAACGCGCGCGTCCTATTCGACGAAACGGAGCGCGCCTCCATCGATCCCTCGATCGTTCCACTGCTCTCCTTAAAACGTAAACGAAAAATCCTCTCAAACGATTCTCGAAAGAGAGGAGGAGAGACGATGGACGAAGAATCTTAGATGGATTCGAGCCGAACGATATGCCCCTTCTTCTCCCTGCGATGGACCAACGTGGTTGGAAAATGGTTCGGTCGGGCAGCGATCAGCCGGTTTCGCGGTTATCGTGCATCACCGCGTAAACGGCTCGAGTGGGGATGACTCGTTCGGTGGGTCGACGCGGAGGAAGAAGATCGAGAGGGAAGACGAAAAGCGCGAACCACCGACGGCGGAGGGTGAAGAGGACCGAAGAGAATCGGGCAGGATCTGAACGCGAGCGAGTCAAAAAGGACGATCAGAGGGGGAGGTTCGAGCGAAGAAGGAGGAAGAATGAGTAGAATAAGGAGGAGGAGGAGAAGAAGAAGAAGAAGAAGAAGAAGAAGAAGAAGAAGAGAGAGGAGAGGGCAGAAGACGTTCCCGCGGGTTTGGTCCGTGGCTTCCTTCATCCTTCGTGCCCGAGCTTCGGCTGTTTTCATGGCCGTCATTTAGTAGGTTCGTTCACCCCTGGGCGCAGGGCCGCGCGAGGGGAACGGCGCGGCCGGGGAAGGGAGAAATCGGCGGCGGGAAGAAGAGGAAGAAGAGGAAGAGGAGGTGGAGGAGGTGGAGGAGGTGGCGGTGGCGGTGGCGGAGGTGCAGGAGGTGGAGGAGGATGAGGAGGAGGTGGCGGCGGAGGAGTAGATAGCGGTGGCGGAGGCGGCGGCGGCGGCGGGAACGTCGGGGAAAAAAAAAGAAACGTGCAGCCCGGTGAGGAAGAAGGAGAAAGAGCAAGGGAAAGAAGAGAAGCGGAAGGAGAAAGAGAAGGAGTAGGAGGTGGTGGTGGTGGCGGCGGTGGCGGCGGCGGAGGAGAAGGCGGGTGACGGAGTACGGGGAAAAGGGGCCAGACGGCACGTACGGCTCAGCTCGGTTCGGCGTGCAAGCAACGACTGAGATGACGAGGCGAGGGCGAGGGGATCCCGCGAAGAACCCGGTGTGTCTGAGAGAGCAAGAGAGAGCGAAGAGGAGACAGCGACGTATAGAGGAAGACGTGGGAGGGGGACGAGCAGAGTGCGCGAAGGGTCGAGAAGGTGGATGAGGAGAGAGAGAAAACTGGTGGTGGTGGTGGTGGTGGCGGCGGCGGTGGTGATAGCGACGATGGTGGTGCTAGTGGTGGCGGTGGAGATGGTGGTGGTGGCGGCGGTGGTGGTAGCGGCGACGACGATGGTAGTGGTGGCGACGGTGACGACGGCGATGACGGTGGTGTGGAAGCAGGCGAGCGAGCAAGCAGGCAGCCAGCCAGGGGCAGGCATGCAGGCGAGCAGGCAGCTCGGCTGCGCGGTGAGAGCTGCGAGCGGAAAGGGAGGAGGGTAAAGAAGGGACCAAGGGAAAAAGAGTTCAGGCAGGTCTGGGATCGGACGAGGGTGAATGCGTGACGGTGTGTGTCGTGGGTACTCTTTAGCCTGGGGAGCGCTGTGCCTCTCCTGCTTACTCGCGTGCCTACCTACTACCTTGTCTTGCCTTGCCTTGCCGTGCCTCGCCGCGCTGTGCGTCGCCTTGCCTCGTCTTGCCTTTACCTTCCTTGTAAACCTGCCAGCCGGTCGGACGGCCGGACAGCCGGCCAGCCACCGCGCGTTCTCCTTCTTCTCCTTCTTCTTCTGCTTCTTCTTCTTCTTCTTCTTCTTCTTCTTCTTCTTCTTCTTCTCTCGCCTCACCGCTTCTTCTTCCCCTCTGCGGTGCTCGTATTCGTCGCACTCGCTCTTCTCGTTCTCCCCTCGGACGATCGGTGGACGATAGGCCGCGTGGACGCGCCGAGACGGGGACACGTCGACGGAGAGGAAGAGGCGCGCCCGCGCGCGCGGTCGAGGCCTCGAGGCCTAAATTTAGGCGTCCGCCGGAAGTACGCGTACCGGAGGAGGTTCCGTGCACCGGGCCCGATCGTGGGGCGCGACAGGGTACGCGGGGACATGGCGTTTGGTGGGGAGTCTCTCTCCTTCTCTCTCTCCGTGTCGTACCCTCGCTCTCTCGATCTCCGTCTTGCTCTTCTCTCGGCACGGCCGACTAGTCTACCGTGAATGGTAGCGCGTGTTCTTTCAACTCGGCTCAGTCGTGACATTGAGTTTCCTTATGCGGGTAGACGTTACGTAATTCTGGCAACTTTGCGCGCCACTTTCCTCGCGCGATGCGCTTTTTCCCTACTTTGCTCACCCCCGCGAGAATCAACGACCGGGATGATTCTTGGGACAAGGTGGTGGAGAGGGTGGTCCGGACGAAGCGAGATTTCGAGCGAGATTCGGTTCGACGATCGAGCAGGGAAAACGGGGACGTGGAAGCGGCCGAGGGTGGGGGGTCCACGCGCGGTGGGTTTACCTACTTGTTGAAAGTTGGCGAAAATCGCGCCTCGTCGCGCCAAACGAGAGAAACGAGAGCGAAAGTTTCCGAACCGGCGACGAATCGTCGCGACCGAATTTTCCACCCGTCTCTACCCTCCTCGAGTGACGCGCGCGCGCGATCTAAGGGAAAACGGTCGAAGCATCAGAGGTTCGCGACGGTCGACGGTCGAATAATTTATGCGACGTATCGATCGGGCTTAGCCGGTCACCCCGGTCAAAAGCGAGTTCACCGCTATCGTTCGATTAGTTGGCAAAGCCGGCGCAACGTTTGCGCGATCTTCCCTTAACTCGGATCTTACGATCCGTTACCGGTGCATCGACCACCACCACCACCATCACCACCGCCACCATCCCTCGCATTACGCTAATAGTTTGGCTCGAATCTCCTCGGAGTTAACTCGGGTCGTCGACGGGCTTGTGTGTTCCTCTTTGGCCGATAGAGAAAGACGGAACAACTATCTCCTAGAGTATCGCCGTCGTAGCTGTATCCGACGTTGGACACGGTGCTTCGCTTTAGCTCTCTTTGTCTCTTCGTCGTCGTCGTCGTCGTCGTCGTCGTCGTCGTCGTCGACGGTCGGATTAGAGGGCAGTGGAACGCTGCGATAAAATTAGATCCTAGCAGTCTGGAATATTTTGTCTTTTACCTTTCCGTACCGATCGTTGCGACGAAACGGTTCCGGATGAACGCGCGTGATTCGGCGAGAACGAGTCGAGACCGTACGTATTTGGCGAAGAAGGTGAAAAGAGCGCCTTAGGTCAGTGCACGGCTCTCGAGCGTTATCGGCGTAACCCTGTGTGCATCGGACGTAAAACTGGATAGAGGGAGCATTTCGCGTGGCAGCTGCCACTCAAACGCGCCACCTCATCCCATTTATGGAAAAATACACCGGAGATGTAGCCGGAAAACTTTGCTCTTCCTCTCTCGTAAACAGCAGAAAGAAACGTCTTCGACATTCAATTATCCGGCTCTTCTCTCGAGTGCGCGCGCTAAGCGTTACGAACACGGTGCCGCTTTTTAACCCCTTTCGCTCGTAATTTTCCCTCGCGGCTCGACGAGCTTCGCACAGAAATTTTTCTACACCGGTTCGAGACACTTGTTCGCGCGACCAAACAATGTCGCCACTCCTTCTTCGCGACGCGTTGCAGCTTTTTTCTCTTTCTCTTTCTCTTTCTCTCACCCTCGTTTCCCGGCTTTTTCATTAACCCTCCGCCGTGGCGACGTTTCGTTCCGATGACCGAGAAATCGGCGGAACGTTCGGTGGAATCGATCGGTCGCGGACCGGATAATCGCAAACGAGAAAAACGTTTCCCTTTGCGTGGAAAGAACGGAAAAGGGACGAGATTCACCCCCGTCCCCCGCGAAGACTGGAAAAAGAAAAGGGGGTCCGTTGTAACGTCTAGAGAGAAAGAGAAAGAGAGGGAGAGGGGCAGGATGGAAGGCGTGTGGTGGCCGAGGGTGGGGAAATGTAAAGAGGAGGGGCAGGGGGTGGGTGGAAGACGATAAGGCGGAATCAGGGATTCGTAAAACGACGTAGCCGAGCACCGGAATGGGTCGTAATGCGCGGCGAACACATAACCTTAAAAACAAGCAAGGGGCGAGACGGGGGTGCCGCGAGGTTGGGCGCGGAGAGAATGCGGAGGAGGAAACGGGGCAAGTCTCTGCCCGGTTTCTCGGTTGGCTTGCACGAGTTCGCGAGGGGCCGCGAGGGGTTGCGAGGAGCCGCGGGGGCAAAAAGGGGCATATATCCCGCGCTCGCGGAGGGGTGTGGGCGAATGTGCGCTGGGTCGGTGTGTGCTCCGGCGAAGAGAAGGTGGATGTGCCGCACCGTAAACGAAACGATGCCGTTGACGACATTTGGAACAGATAATGGCGCGAATGTGCCGCGGGGGTGAACGAACCGAGGGTCGGACTGGGTTCGGTTGGGTCGGCTCGTCGTCGTCGTCGTCATCGTCGTCGTCGTCGTCGTTGGCTCGAGTCGTGTCGCTCGGGTTGGGTTGGCTTCGCACGGGTTGGGTTGGGTTGGGTTGGGTCGGCTTGGCTTGGCTCGGCTCGGCTCGCTATCGCATCAACTATCGATCTTATAACGCTCTGTGACTCTCTGGCCCCCGTTGTCTCTTCGTTTCTACTCTTTTTTCTCTTTGTCTATATACGCTCTTCTCCGGCTCGCGCGCGTTCCGCGTTCCCCTGTCTACGCGCTCGCTTCGTCCTCGCGACCCATCCTCGTTCGCCACTTTTCCGTCCCTCTCTGTTGCCCCGTTGCCCTTTTCGCGATCTTATCGTTTCAGCCACCGCGTTCTTTCTATTAACAGACGCGCGAGAAATTCGTGGCCGAGTTCGATGCGTCCCACTAATTATCGAGGATCCCTCTCGGACGAATTCTTTTCGAGGTACGAGAGCAGACGCGAGAGACTAGACTAGACGAGACGAGACGAGAGCGATATTAGTCCTTTTTCGAGCTCGAGGATCGAGAAAGCTCGTGTTTCAAAGGCTCGGTAGAACATCTATCCTCCTGTTACACCACCTCGACTCTTCGCGTCCCCCTTTACTTCAGCCAGTTCCGACACTTGCCACTAGGTCTCTGCTTCCTGACTCGGTTTCCTCTGCTAGCTTCCGTCCGCGTCCTGTTTCTTTGCGCTTCCATACACACGTTTGCGCGCACGGTTTCTCGTCTGGTCTTCTTCCGCCACCCTTCTTCTTCCCTCGAACGTTTTCTCCTCGCTGCTCTGGAGCGGTAGCAGCGACGGTAGTGGTGGCGGCGGTGGTGGCGGTGGCGGTGGCGGTGGCGGTGGCGGTGGCGGTGGTGGTGGTGGCGATGGCGGCAGCAGCAACGCTCGCCGCGATCTAGCTCACCCCCTACTTATCTACCGGTTTCTCTTCATGCGTGCCGGCCGCGGGGATACGCGTATACACGCGTGTACGCGCGTTACGCGTGCACGAGCCTGGAGACGTTAATTTTCCGGGAAATTATTTCCCTGAGAAAAGCTGCCTCGCTGACGACCGACTGCTGCCGCGGAGAACTTCCTATAGACGCGACAATTGGACGAAACGAAAGAACTCGAAGCCAGCGAAACGGCATTCAAGCTCGTGACCCACATGTATCGGTGCCAACAACTTTGGCCCGAGGTATCGCATCGAACGATACGTAGACCGATTACGAGTCGTTCGTACAAAGAAATACGTAGGTATAGGCACGCGGGATAGAGGGCGAATAAGAAGATGAATCGCGAGACGAAATCGGTTATTTTGCTAAATCGACGCGAGCCCCGGTTAAAAGGTATCGACGCGGTACCGAAAGAAGCGGACGATTCGCCGATAATCTGATTTCATTAAGCGCGCGCGCTAACTCGAATCGAACAAAAAGCGACGGTGGATGGGAGACCGATAGCGAGAGAAAGAGACGGAGGGAGAGAGAGGGCGGAAGGAACACGGAGAAAGAGAATCGTATCCGTGGATGAAGCAGCGTGGAAGCCGGAAGTCAGTTTCTCGGTAGACAGCTTTGGCTTCGTTTTAAACAAGAGTGGAGGTTGGTGTGCACGGGAACCGGTGGAGACGTGCCGATCAGAGCTGTCAGGTTATTGTCTCGGGTTTTAATGGAACATCACGAGGCGCGAAATACCGCGGTGTTGAACTGAATTAAATGTCGGTGCGGTTTCCATTGAGGACCTCGGCATCGTCGTCGTCGTCGTCGTCGTCGTCGTCGTGGTCGTTGGGATCGTCGTCGGGATCGTCGACGTAGTCGCCGTCGTCGTCGTCGTCGTCGTCGTCGTTTGGCGGTGGCGGCGACGGTGGCGTCGTCGAGGCCGATGCATAATGGAGGTAGGCCATTGGGTAGGTGGTACTTCAATTCCGGGAGAAGAGGAGTTGACAGAGAAAGAGAGAAACGGCGTGGCCGAGAGAAAGGAGCCGAGACAGCGCGAGGGTCGGCGAAGGGAGAGGAAGTACGGGATCCGGTGGAAAGCGAGAAACGGGGACAAGAAAGACGGGGAAATAGAGACGACGTCCGTGGAAGGAGAAACGGCGCTGAATAATTGAGGAGCGAGCAATTTAGGGATGGTGAGTCTCCCTATTACCGTCGACCCTCCCTGAACGGACTCGCGATCCACCCTTTCCTCTTCGGCGTTGTTGGCCTTGTCACCGAAAACAGCCGGGATTTTCGCGGTGACGAGGTGCCAGCGATGATTAAAACCCGTTACACCGTTAATCGCGTTAAGAGAGAGCCTTTGCTTAATTAACGCGTCTTCTCCGTTCGCCTGCCATCCCGCGCATCGGCAAAGGGGAAAGGGTACACGCTTGTCAGCCAACTCGCGTTCTTCCGACTTCCCGACTTCCCGACTTCCCGACTACCTTGGCAGCCGCGCGACCATGTCGTCAGAGCTCTCCGCGAGGAGGGATCTTTCGCTATTCGGGGCAGGATCGGACGATTTTCTCGACGATCGACGAACGAGGGAAATTACCGGCATCTGGGGGACAGGAGAAGTCGGCGATGGATGGCGCTGCTGTTACCGCTGCGAATAAAAGAGCGACGCGCGCGCGGTCGTAAAAACGCGCGTATGTAGGTCGAAGATCGGAAAATGCATCGCGACGCCTCGCGTGTCGTTTTCGATCTCCTATGAGACGAGATGTAACGTGAAACGACGTTACGGCTTCCGCGTCCCATTGAAAAGGAAGCGCGAATTCCATTTGTCGCCAGCACCTGAAATAAAGTCGTAGACGAACCAGGGGGATAGCTCGGCATCGATTCGCGGTTCACTCGGAATATTTACGTTCGAACGAGCGTTTCGTGGATCGACTGCTCGCCGTTGGAATTCCTTCCCGAGATTCCATCGAGCGAACTCGTTTCCGACCGATTCCAGGCAGGCGAAAGCGATTTACGCGATTGGCCGGCGGCCACGCACCCGCGAAGCAGGGGGGCACAAGCAGCACGCGGCGTCGGGGAACCGAGGATTTCGCGGTCTCCGAAATCGATCGGAAAGATTCGAGGAGAACGAGAAGCATCCGGTACGCGTCCTGTTTACCGCGTGGAGCGCGGCTAACTTGTCGTTTGTCGCCTATAAAAAGATCGCAAAACGGCCGATAGAAGGAGAGAGTCCGATGGTCCAGCTCGGGAGCACGTAAAGCAAGGGGGAAGAAGGACGGTTGCGAAGGGGGAAGAAAAGAGGGGGGGGGGCGCGAGGGGAGGAACGTCGGTGTACGGTGTACAGGCGTGCTCGAAAAGCGTCGGGGCGAGGATCGACGGGGGCCCTATGGTGTGTGCACGAGGGAACAGAGAGGCGACCAAGAACCGCGCGGACCGAGTGACACACACCAGAGGCGATCCCGCGTGGAGAAAGGAGAGAAGAAAACAGAGACGCGCAGGGAAACGAAGGGAAGAGAATGGAAGAGAAGAGAAGAGAAGAGAAGCGAAGAGGAGGAGGAGGAGAAGAGGAGAAGACGAGAAGAGAAGAGAAGAGAAACATGCGGCGCTTTTAAATATAGACGCGCGAGAGCGCGCGCATAACCATAGATGCAGGTAGGTTCCGCGAAGCGTTCGTCCGCGGCCCTCTCTTTCCGTCCCGTGCAGCTCTCTGCACGTGTGCTCACACAGAAACGCCGGATCGTGTGTATGCACGCAGCAGCGTGTTATCAAAGGATTGGAAGGCAGCCGAAGCGGCTCTGCATGAAATTTTGCGTGCATTATAAATGCGCGCAGCCTTGCTGGTGGGAGCGAGACCGGCCCTGTTCCACCGATAGAGACGAGAACAACGGAGATCGAGAGACAGGTGAGCGATGGGGAGAGGAACTACGAAGAGAGGAGGAGAGGAGAGGAGAAGAGAGAGAAAAAGAGAGGAGGAGGCGGAGGAGGAGGAGGAGGAGAAAAGGAGGAGGAGGAGGAGGGGGAGAGACGCGTATGGAGCCCTGACCAAGCCGGGTTAGGTTGGGCCTGAAACGTTGGTTGGACGCGACTCTAACCTACCGTAACGCTATAAAAATAACGGCTACCCTCGTCCTTCTTTCGCGCGACATGCCCACCATCTGGCCCTCTTTCTTCTTCCTGTTGGATTATCCTGCTTCCTCGTCGCACGAGCGACGATCTTCTATTGGCGGCGTTACTCTGTTACGCACGGTGCAGCAGGGACGATGATCATCGAACACGGGACAGAGGGAGGGACAGAGGAAGAGAGGGAGCGGAGCGGAGAGAGAGACAGAGAGAGAGAGAGAGAGAGAGAGAGAGAGCACGCGCGGCGGAGG
>NW_016909955.1:375149-420582 GCF_001483705.2 Eufriesea mexicana
GGAAGAGGACAGCCGAGGGATAAGAAAGAAAAGCCGTCCGGAGAAGAAGGTAACGCGTGTGCGTGTGCGTGCATGCGTGCGGAGCATGTGTTACGCGAGAGGGCCCGCGCCGCGCCGCACCGCGCCGCGCCACACCGTAGCGTGCAAAAATTACTCCCGTCGTGGATTGCCCCCGTTTCGATGCCGATTCGATTCCTCCCGCTTCTCGCTTTTTCGCGCATCTCGCGCGCGCACTCGCGCGTTTTCCATTCGTCCCGGTCGTTGTTCGGCGCGGAGGACTCGATTCGCCGAACTGTTCCGGAGGATCGAGCTTCGAAATTTCGCCTGTTCTCGGCGTCCGTTCGTCGGCCGAATAATCAACAACTTTCAGAGAGAAAGAGAAAAATGGAGCACGCGAGCGGGGCGCTGTTCGAACCGACGAATAACGTCCGCGCGGATTAAAATTTAATTAATTACGAGCTGATAAAAAGTTGGCTCGTCCGTTCATTCGCTATTAGCCAAACGCTCCTAAACCAGATTACTCTCGGTGCGCGTTCTTCCTCGCGAGTTAATCCATTTTCGATTTCGACGTCGAGGATGGTTCTTCTCGTTCCGTTCGAGGAATTATCGAGGACGCGTTATTCGTAAATTTTCACGCCTGTCTCACCTCCCTTTCCTCCGCCACCCCCCTGCCGCCCTGCCCCCGAGACGGACGATCGTAATTCCTCGCGGAGGGTAATCCGCTTCGCGAGCACTTGGCGGTCGATCGCGACGATAGCGTCGTTCCGAGGAAAGTTCGTTTTTCAGGCGAAGGGGGCGCGAAGGGGGAGAAGGACGGGACGGGCACGTACGCGAAAGGGCGTCGATTAAGATTCCAACGTTGGACGAGGCAGGGTTGGGTAAAGAAGAAGAGGGTCGCGGGATGGCAGTGGCATAAACGAGAAACGAACGTTTCTCGAACCGGTTGGCACCTGTTCCACACGGTGTGTGTCTCAGTCGGCCACGGCCTTTCGTTTATAACGGAGAGGAACAAACCGATCGGGCAGCGTGCAACGCGTGCATCGCGCGCGGATCGGCCAATGGTCAACGCGGGCGTCGTCGCGAGGGGAGGCGAGGGGACGCGACGGGGGAGAAACGCACCGCGAAGAAAACGCGGAGCAAAACGCTCTCGGGCCCCCGTGTGCTCGACACTGCGCGGGATATCCCGCGAAGGTCGGATCGTTCGAATCAGAGGAGTCGTTCCGGCGCGGATCCGGCGATCGTAACGACAAAACGATCCGATCCTTCGATACGCGCGAACGATCGATCGAGATATCGGGGAACGCGGGGTAGAACGGCGGGGTACCTCGATCGTTGACACGCGATCGGTGCGGGGAGGGGGAAAAGGGAAATCGCGAGGGAAAAACGCGGGGGACGGCGAACGATAAACGAAATTTCGGGCAAAGACGGGTATTTCGAGAGATCTCGTTGCACGCGGGCTGGTGGTCCACCGCCCACTCCCACCGGCCCCCTCCCCCCCGGACGGTGTTTGTCGAGGCCGATGGCTTTTCCACCCTCGGCATCGAAATGTTCCTCCCCCTGGCCCCTTAAGCAACGGAAGCGTGCGGCTCCCTCCATTCCGCGTGTCGGCGAAAACGTGCACGTGCTCCTCGGTGGCTGGCAGCCAGGACTGGTAAACCTGTTCGCGGCTAGGCCTGCCACGGCAAGGGCACGTACACGCCCCCTACGCGTCGCCTGCATCTGGGGATGGCTGCCAGCCTAAAGGGTAGGTATACGCACTGGGAGTTACGTTGGGGTAGGCCTAGAGCCGGCTTGCGTGGGCGTGGGTGGCTCCACCCCGTCCAGGCTCATCCTTCTGGGGGATGAAAAAATAGAGAGAGCCAGGGGGAGAGAGCGAGAACGAGTAACCGGGTTAGAAACGGGGAGAGAGAAACGATCGGGGAGGGAAAGGGAGGTGGCGAACCGAGAGCGAGAGAGCGGCTCGGAAGGGCGGCCGACGGAGAAAGAAAAACACAGCGGGGCAAAGAGGAGAGAGGCCGAGGGTGAGGCAGAGAGGAAGAGAGAGAGAGAGAGAGGGAGAGAGAGAGAGAGAGAGAGAGAGAGTTAACCAGAGAAATAACCCTACCTATACTCTTGCCGATCGCCCGTACGCACGCATATGCGCGCGGTTTACTTCTTCTCCCTTTTACCCTCGCTCGACGTAGCCGGCTAACGCACTTACACACACCGGTCCACCCTCGCGATCCGCCCCCACGTTTTCTGGAATTTTTCCTTCGCAACGACGCCAGTCATCAACCCTGGCGCAGCGAGCTGCGGTCATCCACCTAACGTTGCCTCGAAACTCGAGACCCGCAGCCGCCGGCCTCGTTCTTTTAATGATGGCCTGCCAAGGGGAGGGTGAGGGAATCCTCGTTGTTGGCAATTAACGGTGCAAAGAGTCTGCGAGCCAGCCTCGCCGCCGGAACACCGGAAGCTAATTCAGACTGGCAGGTGTCGACGAAAAACCTGCCCGAGAAACTGGAACGACTACCATCGCGAAACCAGTCTTTCCGCGAGACAGCCGTTCCCCGAATAATTCGGGTGTGCCCCGGATGTCGCGGGGGCAACTCGACCGATGCTCCACCGATCGCCTCTCTTCGCCGATTCCCGTTCCACCCTCCTCTAACGTCCACGTCGCGAGCTGTCTCGTCGGTTTTCCCCGAGTTGCACGCAGCACCGACGAGATTCTCCTAGCCGGTCGCATCGGGGGATTTGAATGCCCGAATAAATTGTGAATTTTTGCCCCGAAACGTGGAACGCGACGGGCGCGCGAACCGACAGACCAGTCTGGCGAATTCGCGCGAAACGCCACGCAGAGATATCGATGCCGCGACCTTCGGTTACACACCGTGCACACCTTCGTCCAACGATCCCCGCTTCGTAATTCGGCGCTGCGGTTTACGTTGGGACGCGCGATCGACGACGATGATTCGGCGGCTCTCTCGGCAGCGACCTTCGCGACGCCCTTGCATTTCGGTCGGCTTCTTTGGCGCCGGTGACCAGCGAACGCGCGCGCGCCTTGTCTGCATTTTTTTCGTTCGGCGGCAAAGCCGAAGGAACAGCTTGCTCGAGAATCGGCAGAAAGATCGCGCGCGCGCGCGCCTCGTCTGCATTTTTTTCGTTCGGCGGCAAAGCCGAAGGAACAGCTTGCTCGAGAATCGGCAGAAAGGAGAAACGAAGGAGAGGAAACGCGAAACGGAGGTGCAGCGAAGAGAAGCGGCATAGGAGGAAGAAGACGACGAAGAAGAGGACGCGTCGAGGTGAAGGTGAGGAAATGAAGAGGCAAGGAAAGGGGGAAAGGGAGGAGAAAAAGGGGAGAAAAAGAAAAAAGGGCGGATCGGAGCGAGAAGAGGAGCAAGGGAGCGAGTAAATTTACCGTGGCGTGGGCCGGGCCCTGTGTGTCGGCCTTGCTGGTACCCTTGGATTTCGGTCGGTGTCCTTGGCACTGATGGCGGCCACTCGGCCTGGTACCACTTTATTCTCTCTCCGTCTCGTCCCGTGGGGCATTCTCCTTCTCTCCTCTTATCCTTCTTCTGTCTCCTCCGCTACGTCTTCTTCGTCCTCCTCCCGTTGGCCCTTTCTCTACGCCTCTTCGTCTCTCGGTCGCGCGCTCCTCTGCGTTCCTCTTTCTCGGTGGCTCTTTTATTTATTTATTCTTTTGGGCCGGCGGCCGCTCTTTGTCCCTCGGCGCGCCGGCTGGTTGGCTGCTTGCTCGGTTGGACGTTGAACGTTGCTCCTTCGAATACTTTTGCTCAGGGTATACTGACCTACCACGACTGGCAGCCGAGTGTACCTGGCGGGTAGGTACACACCTCACTTCGGCGGGCCCGCAAACTTCGGGTACAGTCACCGCCAGCATCGAGCCGCTTGGAATTCGATCGACGATTCCGAGTGGTGTCCGGTGCTCCTGCAACAGGAGAGAGAGAGAGAGAGAGAGAGAGAGAGAGAGTGAGCGTGCGAGAGAAATTTCGTCCCGCGAAAGCGAATTTCGAGGTTCGCGCGTGACATCGCGTGGAAAGTTTATTTATCGATTAAAACCGGTCTTGGATTCGCAGGCCGGAGTAACTGCGGGTTTTAAGAGCGCAGAAATATCCTTCCCGCCGGCAACTCGGTTTCGCGATCAATTAAATCGACATTACGGCCGATGAAGTATCGCGAAACGATCTGTGAATTCGCGCGAGGATCTTGCCACGAGGATCCTGCTCGGTGGTGGCTGGACTATCGGTTACCTCGGCCGACTGACTTTACGAGGAAGAAAGCCGGCGGAAAAGCGAGAAGAACGGATAGACGGACCGAGAGCAAAGACAAAGAAGGGGACAGGAGAGAACCGTGCCGCGCGACGGTTGCCGGAGAAGCAACAGCGGCAGCAGCATCAGCAGCAATAGCAGTAGCGGCAGCAACAACTCTGGCAGGCGGCAGCTGCACTCGCAGAGCCAATAACCTTGTTTCGAATCATCTTACTCACGTAACGCGATGGCTATAGCGTGTAACGCTACAGGACGTTTCACGAGTTTCGCGGTGAAGGAATGGTCGCGTCGCGCGCAAAGAAATGGCGTCGCGATCATTCGGAACCAAGGTCGCGTTGGGAGGTTACTCGAGGAAACGAATTTGGACGAGAAGCACGAGGGACAGGGGTGTACGCGGGGAGCGTTGTCCAGGTTCGTAAAGGGAATTTGCACGAATCTCGAGAGCGCGCTAGCGGATGAAACGCGCGAGAGAACACGCGTATTTGTTGCGGGATTGGCGTAACGCGATCCCAAAACTATATCCGCAAAGTCGCGGTCGGTGTTGACGCGCAAAATATACACGAGACTGGTCAGCCGGCTGCGTGCGTGCGTGCATGCGTGCATAGGAGGCGCAAGCTGCGCGCGTGTGTGCATGGTACGCGCGTTGCCGACCAACAAAGCTTCGGTCGTTGCGTTAATTTCAACGCCGGTTTATACCGGTAGCCACGGTAACGATTACTTACCGTGCCTCTACCTACTATGCGAGTACCGCTCTGCACGCGTGTGTCACCCCCACACGACACACGCCACGGAACTTGACCGCGTATCGACGCGACCTCTCCTCTCCGTCGATCCGCGGACCTCGCGCGCGAGCGGGTACGACGCGCGCCACTGCCGCGTTCGGAACCCCCTTGGTCCCGCTAGCGAACCTCCGTTGGCGCACGAGGGGGGCGACATGGAACGCGGCACGGAACGCGGCAC
This sequence comes from Eufriesea mexicana, assembly GCF_001483705.2. NCBI lineage: Eukaryota > Metazoa > Arthropoda > Insecta > Hymenoptera > Apidae > Eufriesea > Eufriesea mexicana. The sequence goes on from NW_016909955.1 coordinate 380,375, forward strand.
GAAACCGCGCGTTCCGGCCGACGGCGATGACGGTTCGACGGAAGCCGCGCGGCCAGGCGACCGAAAACGGAATTTCGTGCCGCAGGCCGATTTCCCGACGACTCGGCCCGCAAAAGTCCAGCCCTGGTGTCTGCGTGCGTCGTCGCTCGAAATGTTATTAAGGCGAAGCAGATAACAGGCAGGTGCGGATACGAAGCTCTGGGTGTAACAACCAAAACGCACGCGAAAGCTCTCGCGCGTGACGAGCCATCGCGGTCGGCTGTCGAACTGTGGTGAATCGAGAAGCGGAATGAGGAGAAACGAAGGAGAGGAAACGCGAAACGGAGGTGCAGCGAAGAGAAGCGGCATAGGAGGAAGAAGACGACGAAGAAGAGGACGCGTCGAGGTGAAGGTGAGGAAATGAAGAGGCAAGGAAAGGGGGAAAGGGAGGAGAAAAAGGGGAGAAAAAGAAAAAAGGGCGGATCGGAGCGAGAAGAGGAGCAAGGGAGCGAGTAAATTTACCGTGGCGTGGGCCGGGCCCTGTGTGTCGGCCTTGCTGGTACCCTTGGATTTCGGTCGGTGTCCTTGGCACTGATGGCGGCCACTCGGCCTGGTACCACTTTATTCTCTCTCCGTCTCGTCCCGTGGGGCATTCTCCTTCTCTCCTCTTATCCTTCTTCTGTCTCCTCCGCTACGTCTTCTTCGTCCTCCTCCCGTTGGCCCTTTCTCTACGCCTCTTCGTCTCTCGGTCGCGCGCTCCTCTGCGTTCCTCTTTCTCGGTGGCTCTTTTATTTATTTATTCTTTTGGGCCGGCGGCCGCTCTTTGTCCCTCGGCGCGCCGGCTGGTTGGCTGCTTGCTCGGTTGGACGTTGAACGTTGCTCCTTCGAATACTTTTGCTCAGGGTATACTGACCTACCACGACTGGCAGCCGAGTGTACCTGGCGGGTAGGTACACACCTCACTTCGGCGGGCCCGCAAACTTCGGGTACAGTCACCGCCAGCATCGAGCCGCTTGGAATTCGATCGACGATTCCGAGTGGTGTCCGGTGCTCCTGCAACAGGAGAGAGAGAGAGAGAGAGAGAGAGAGAGAGAGTGAGCGTGCGAGAGAAATTTCGTCCCGCGAAAGCGAATTTCGAGGTTCGCGCGTGACATCGCGTGGAAAGTTTATTTATCGATTAAAACCGGTCTTGGATTCGCAGGCCGGAGTAACTGCGGGTTTTAAGAGCGCAGAAATATCCTTCCCGCCGGCAACTCGGTTTCGCGATCAATTAAATCGACATTACGGCCGATGAAGTATCGCGAAACGATCTGTGAATTCGCGCGAGGATCTTGCCACGAGGATCCTGCTCGGTGGTGGCTGGACTATCGGTTACCTCGGCCGACTGACTTTACGAGGAAGAAAGCCGGCGGAAAAGCGAGAAGAACGGATAGACGGACCGAGAGCAAAGACAAAGAAGGGGACAGGAGAGAACCGTGCCGCGCGACGGTTGCCGGAGAAGCAACAGCGGCAGCAGCATCAGCAGCAATAGCAGTAGCGGCAGCAACAACTCTGGCAGGCGGCAGCTGCACTCGCAGAGCCAATAACCTTGTTTCGAATCATCTTACTCACGTAACGCGATGGCTATAGCGTGTAACGCTACAGGACGTTTCACGAGTTTCGCGGTGAAGGAATGGTCGCGTCGCGCGCAAAGAAATGGCGTCGCGATCATTCGGAACCAAGGTCGCGTTGGGAGGTTACTCGAGGAAACGAATTTGGACGAGAAGCACGAGGGACAGGGGTGTACGCGGGGAGCGTTGTCCAGGTTCGTAAAGGGAATTTGCACGAATCTCGAGAGCGCGCTAGCGGATGAAACGCGCGAGAGAACACGCGTATTTGTTGCGGGATTGGCGTAACGCGATCCCAAAACTATATCCGCAAAGTCGCGGTCGGTGTTGACGCGCAAAATATACACGAGACTGGTCAGCCGGCTGCGTGCGTGCGTGCATGCGTGCATAGGAGGCGCAAGCTGCGCGCGTGTGTGCATGGTACGCGCGTTGCCGACCAACAAAGCTTCGGTCGTTGCGTTAATTTCAACGCCGGTTTATACCGGTAGCCACGGTAACGATTACTTACCGTGCCTCTACCTACTATGCGAGTACCGCTCTGCACGCGTGTGTCACCCCCACACGACACACGCCACGGAACTTGACCGCGTATCGACGCGACCTCTCCTCTCCGTCGATCCGCGGACCTCGCGCGCGAGCGGGTACGACGCGCGCCACTGCCGCGTTCGGAACCCCCTTGGTCCCGCTAGCGAACCTCCGTTGGCGCACGAGGGGGGCGACATGGAACGCGGCACGGAACGCGGCACGAAACCGCGCGTTCCGGCCGACGGCGATGACGGTTCGACGGAAGCCGCGCGGCCAGGCGACCGAAAACGGAATTTCGTGCCGCAGGCCGATTTCCCGACGACTCGGCCCGCAAAAGTCCAGCCCTGGTGTCTGCGTGCGTCGTCGCTCGAAATGTTATTAAGGCGAAGCAGATAACAGGCAGGTGCGGATACGAAGCTCTGGGTGTAACAACCAAAACGCACGCGAAAGCTCTCGCGCGTGACGAGCCATCGCGGTCGGCTGTCGAACTGTGGTGAATCGAGAAGCGGAATGACTGAATTCAAGGTAAAACGCGCATCTATTATTCGACCATGTGCCGCACGAAGGACCTAGATGCTTCTCTCCGCGGAAGAAGAGTCAGCCGGGTTTTCTAGGTTGTTGTTCTCTCTCGGATGGGAGTGTTTTCGAGCACGGCGATTTCGTACGTCACGAAGCGCCTGAATCTTTGTACCGTTCTGATTCCACGTACCGTTCGATACCGGTAGATTCGAAACGCGATGGATTCGAACGCGCGCGCGGTCGAACGAGGGCAAACGGCTCCATCGTCGTCGACGCGTTCCTTCGCAGGCAGAAATTTCGAGGAACGAAGGAAGGGAGAAATATGAAGGAGGTAGGCGAAAGTCGAGAAAAATAGCGATTCCGAGAAGGTTATTTTCAAAGGCGGAGAACGTTTGGCCATCCCCCGCGCGAGGCACAGGTAGTCCGCGGCAGCGTCTTTTACCCGTTCCGTCGTCGACGTCTCGTCCCGTACCCGGGGTACACGCGGGGTACGCGCGATGCGAGGAACCAAGGGAGTGGTTGCGAACGCGAGAAAAAGATGCAAGAAGAAGAAGAAGAAGAAGAAGAAGAAGAAGAAGAAGCAGAAGCAGAGAATCGGGCGTGCAATCGTGGCTCGAGTTAGGACGGTTAGGGTAGAGAGAGAGAGAGAGAGAGAGAGAGAGAGAGAGAGCGTGCGTGTGCGTGCGCTGGCGCGCTTGTGTGTGTAGAAGGAAGCAGAAAGGAAGGGCGGCAGGAGGTGCGGCGACGTGGAAGGATGACGGAGGAAACGAGGAGAGAAGATGGGGAACGGTGGGGAACGGTGGGGAACAGTGGGGAACGGCTGTGGCGTGGCGTGGTGTATATAGCGCGGTGTGGCGTGGCACTCGGCGGTGGCACGGCTCGGTGCGGGGCCCAGCGCGGTGGCGCGGTGGCGCGGTGGCGGTGTCGGCGGCTGAGACGGTGGCGGCGGTGCGGCACGGGAGGGCAACGCAAAACCGCGTGCGGCAGGTTCGGGTTCGGCAAGTTGGCTTTCGTTGGCAATCGCGCTCGTTCGGCGCGCGAAGGTCGGGATCAATGGCCGTAGGACCCTCTTGGCTACGGGGCCGTGCGGGGCCGGGGCCAGGGCCGCGGCGGGGGCCGCGGGGCGCCGGCAGGGCCCGGCATGCTCGATCCTCGGGCCCGTGAGCCCGAGAACCCGAGCCCGCGTCCGAGTGGGGGAACCCCGCCACCCGGAGCCACAAGTTGGGTACCAAAAGAGGAGAAATTGAGTTGGCGCACCGGTGCACCCCCTCCGTCCCTCTCCGTGCCCCGTTGCCCGGCCGGCGGCGCGCAGCCTTCTTCCTCGCTGGAGAGGAAGAAGACCGACGCGCGCGCGCGCGCGCGCGGAGGGACCGAGCGAGAATCCGATGGAAATGCCCAACCACGCGCGGGATAACGCGCGTAGATTCGTCAACGCGATTACGCTGCTTTCAACCGTGGTCCTGCTGTCGCTCACGCGCGTAAACCGCGAAACTGTTCTCGGTTCCGCCGCGACCACCGCGCGCGATCCTCCGCGACTCTGGATCGCGGCGAATAACAATGCCGCGTATACGCGGCGCGTAACTCGTTACAGCGGCGTGCGGACGCTCGCGCGCTCGCTGTTTTTCTTGCCCGGCCGTTTCCTGGCGTCTTCCAGATACGGAGGAGCGGCCGACGGGCCACCGGAAAAGGGGCCACCGTGAGAAATCCGGGGGAAGAGAAACCAGTGCCCGAAGGTCTTCGACCGTCGGCCTCTTCTCGGTTCCGTGGTTCGACGGAAACGTCGTTGATAACGATTATGGTGTTCGCGGAGCCGGTCGAGTCGCTGAAAAGGAAGCGTTTCGCGTACCGGGATCCCGTTCGACGAATACGCGCGCTGGCTTCAATTTTCAAATTGAAATCATTTTTCTCGGCCAATCGACCGTTGTTAATTATTGAGATATCCCCGATAAAATTTATTTTCCACTTGATTCGTTGATATTCAATTTACTCGCGTCTGGCAGCAAACAAATTTTTACAAATTTGCGTGGTAGAGGAATAAAAATAATATCGTTAAATCCCGTAGTTTCTCCGTGTATACGCGTGCACGGTTGCCGCGAAAGTATACATCCACCCCGCGCTCTCGTTTCGGTTTTCGCCGATAACCGTTTCGTATTTGGACGCGATAATTCCCGCCTCGTAACGTGCCCATACCCTCTCGCCGATTGAAACGAGAAAAATGAAAGAGAAAAAAACGGGACGGGCAAAATTACGCGATAAAAATGGCGATATCGCGTCTCGTCTCGTCGCGTATCCTCTAGGAAAGGATTTTCGTGATCGACGAGGTATGGAACGCGTTTCTTTTCCACGAGCTAAGCCGGCCGCCATTCGAGAACGCGGCGGCGTTTACCGATTCTTTTCCACGTCAAAATGGCGATTAGATGGGTGGGTCTTGGAGCGGTAGAGCTTAGTGGCCGTCCCAAAATGTCGGAGACCGCGTTGCCACCTTCCAGACACACGAGCTGCCAGAGTAGGCACTCCTCTTTCTACCTGCTTTCCGTTCTAGCCGGCCACTTTATCCGGTATTCCGGTGCGCGTTGCCTGGGTCCTCTTGCATCTTATATCGTCCTGGCACCGTTTCTATTTCTACTTCCATTACTGTCATTCTCCTGCTCGTAACCGAGGCATCTATATTTCATGGCCGGTTGCCCGTGCTTCCGTGGCGTTGAAAGAGCCGTTTAGATCGGACGAACCAACCAAATCCGGTCTTCCTTTGTTCGACGATTCGGTACATCGAATACGAAATCGCGATCGTGGTCTTGTTCTTCTTTCTTCTCCTTCTTCCCCCTGCCTCCCCTCCCTCCCCCTCTCGCTCTGTCTCCTTTGATTTCGGACGAGCAGGGTCGCGAGAAACGCGTACAGAGAAAGAGGGAACGAGAGGACCGAGACGACGAATAAACGTTTCGGGGTCGTACGAATTTGGGACGAGCGAGCGAGGCAGGCCCGTGTGGGCGGGTGCGTCGGAGGAGAGCAGACGAGAGGGGAGAGAGAAAGAGAGAGAGTGGTATAGCCTGGAATGGCGTTTAGCGATTCGGGAAGAGAGGAACCGATGAACGAGAGAGCAGCACGCGGGATCTCGACCTACCCGAAATTCCAACCGGTTCTCTCGGCTCCCACCGCGGCTTCTCTTCGTTCCCCACCTGAGATTTCGAGGGGCACCCTTTCGAGGTTGCACGCAGGCCTACTTCTGTTCTCGCCACGAGAGAGTTCGTTTATTCTGCGGAGCGCGCATTGTACGCGCTTGGGCCCTCTTGCTTTTCCTGCTCCTGCTCCTGCTTTTGCTCTTTCGTACGCGAAATCCTGCAGACTCTCTTCCTGCCGCTCTTTTCTCGTCTCTCCCCCCCCCCCCCCCCCCCCCCCCCCCCCCCTCTAAGCCTGGCCGGCCACCTTTCCTCCTTTTTCTCTCTGTCTCTCTCTCTGTCTCTCTCTCTCTCCTTTCTCGATTCCCCTCGCGTGTTGGTGCAGTGCACCAGGTAGTCGCTGTACGCACCGCGACCAACGTACGCCCGTTCTTTCAGCGTCGGAAAAAGTGGTTTCGATTCGACGAGTATACGCGCGCGCGTTCTCCCTGGCTTCGACCAGTTTCGCGAGGCGAACTCGCGCGAGAAAAGACGCGACACCGTGGTCGCGAGGTGGTCGGAACGGAGGCGAGAGTCGTCCTCGCGAAAAAGAATGGTCGGAAGAACCCCTCGCGGGTTCGACGGACGAACGCGACGAGGCTGGCAGGGAACGGTAATAATTTCGCCGGCCGATGAAGAGACGCGTCCGTAAATAATCCCGTACGCGATCCCGATAATTAGGATGTTTCGCGCACACGCGAAATTAATTTCGCCGTTGAAATTCGTCGCTGGGCGCACAATTTTCCCGAGCAAATAATCCGCCGGCGCGAACGCGCGAGTAATCGGGAATTTCGAGCACGCGGGTTCCGGATGCAAAGGACCACGACGGCGGGGAAAAGACGGCACGGAAGGGATCTGTGGCGGGAGAATCGAACGCCGAAACTCGAGGGACGGATTGGCGGAAATTTCGCGGAGAGAAGAATCGCGCGTCGCGACGCCGACGAACGCGGCTGATTACCGGATCGTATTATTTTAACGCGAGCATTTTAATATCGGCGGAAATATCGCGTTACCGGCGCGTGATTACAACGCGACGCTGCGATATTAATAACGCTTCATTTTGATAACGTAATATTCCTACGGAAAACGCGAAAACCTACCGACGGATTTTGCGAATGGTCTTTAAATAAATATCATTAAATTTCACGTTCGATCAAGTCCGAAGGTTAATTACGGTCTCGTTTCATCGGGGACGGACGCGCGAGGAGGAAATCGGTGACATCGGTGATGGCGGGCAGGTGGGCGGGCGGGCGTGCGAGTTACGATTCCGCGAGGAAATGCATGGAAAAAGAAATTTTCTCGATGACGACACGGTGGCGTAGCGTTTTAATAAGCGCGTGGATTCGATAAATTCGTTGGCATCGGTGAATTTTTCCGGGCGTTACACGGTTTTGCAGCGGGCAGCGCGAGCGGGTTGGCCTGTCAGGATCGCGAGACGTCGGTCGAAAAATCCATTTCGCCGTATTACGCGCGCGCCCGTTGCCGACTGCATGCCGGCAGAAAATCACGAAAAAAAGGGCGAATCGATCGTCCGAGGCGCGTCCATTACGCTTTATTATACGCCCGAGCCCTCTACGCGATCCTCTTCGTGGTTTCCCGTCGATTGGGAGCCTCTCTTTTTCTCGCTTTCTCTCTTTCCCTTACACGCGCGTACACACACCCACCGACTCTCTCTTCCTCCCTTTCGCCGCGTTCCATCTCGCTCTCGCACGGCCAACCTCTGTGTGTCATTTCCATCCCGATGACAGAAGAGAAATGGAAAGCTACTGGATGAAAAAGAGAGAAAGGGTGAAAGCGGGGCGCGGGCAGCGAGAGAGGAGGGTGGAGCAAAAGGCTGGAACGGTGATCACGAAAAAAGGCAACGAATTATTTTCATCGATTCCACGGCCGAACGCATATACGCCTGGAACGGAGCGCGCGCGCCTTGGACGGGAGCCGATTATTACACGGGGTGTCTTTCCAACGTTTCGCGATCTATACGTGTCGCGTCGATAACCACGCGTCACGCGTACACCCGCCAACGTAGAAATTCGTCGCGTAACGCGTCGCGCGACCCTTCCTCCCCCGCGCTCCGACCAACGACCACGACCACGACGACCACCACGATCACGACAACGACAACGACGACGACGACGACGACGACGATTGCCGTGCAAGGAGGAGAGGTGTCGGGAGAATGGACGCGAACGATTGGAAACGGGACGGGAGCGCGTGGATGGGATCGAGCCACCGTGTATAAGCGCGGTGCCGTGAACGCGTATGCGTGCACGTCTCTACTTTACGTTTCACCGCGGCACCCCTAACCGTGGCTTATGGTCGTCAAAGGGATGCACGCGTGGCCTATGTGCATAATACCGTGCATCGATATAGAGCGAACGCGGGCTCGTGCGAGTATACGGGCTGGCCTGTGCACGTGCATGCGCGTGTGCGTATGTGCCGGTTGCCTTCGACGCTGCGTCGAGGACGGTGCAACGACCCGCGTCGCGGATCGAAATTGCGAGGTCGAAGCGATGATCGAGCCGGTCCTCCAACACATTGTATACCGCGAGCGACGCGGCCGACGTTAAAATAGTTGCCTCGGCCGGACGTCGACGCCACTCGACGCCGCTCGAATAAAAATCCCGGCCTTCTCGCTCTCGCGCTCCTCCACGCGAACGTCCCGACGTTTCGGTTGATAAGCCCCGGGATCTTTTGTCGCGGCTAGAACGCGATCCGTTCGCTCGCGTACCACGGCCCGATCTTTCACCGCCCGCCCCGACCGCCTCTCTCTCTTCCGGACATTCGCGAATATCCCCCCATACCGCACACGATCGTGGTTTCCCGGCCACTGAGACACGGACCACTTTTTCCATCGTCGTCGTCGTCTTCGTCGTCTTCGTCGTCTTCGTCGTCGTCGTCGCGTCCGTTTTCTACGCGCTGCCGGAAACGGGGAGGCACCACGGGGCCAGTATAGTTTCCCTCGCCAATTACCTCCTTTAATCTCATAAATAAAGAACTACCGACGCACAACGCCGTTCGCGTACTCTCCGAGCTTCCTAAAATTCTACCTTACCGTCTCGTTTCGCCTCGGTCTATAATCGCAATCGAATCCCTTTAATTAAGTCGCGCGCAGGTTCCGTTCTTCCTTCCTCCTTTTGTCTACCCCCATTTCCCTGACCCCTCCGCTCTTACTCTCTCTTTCTCTCCGATCTACCCACGTACGTACGCGTATCCGCGTAAAGCCGAGCCGACGAAGAACTCATCCTCGAAACCGATGTTTAAAGGATGAATTAGTAGCGGGTAACGCCGCGCTTTTCCTACCGCGACGCGAACCGAGCGTTTCGAGTGGAAGAAGAGGGTCGGTGACCATGACACCTCGGGACAGCTGTCCGGTTCCCTCGTTCGACGAAGGGGAAGGCGTCCGGGCCATCCTCTAGCGGCGTCAGCGGAACACACCGCTATCGGCACCGGCCGCTCGCACCGAACCCGAGCCAGCGACCACACCGTGCCACCTCCCGTCCTATAACACTTCCACCGGTCGATAGCATCTTAAATGCAATTCGCTCGCTCCGTAACGGCTAATTTTAAGCAGCTTATTTATGCTCCTGTTTATTCATTCATGCCGATACCGTGGGCCCCGAGGGCGCAGTAGCTGCTCGTTTCGTGCGGCTTTTCCATTCGCCCTGCGGCTCGGCTGCCCCGTTTTTCGAAGCCACCCAAGCCGGCAAAGAGAAAGAGAGAGAGAGAAAGAGAGAGAGAGAGACGGAGAGGGTGTTTGCCGACCCTTTGCACGCACTGGGCGCGTTCGCGTGTACCTATAGCCGCGTGGAGCGAAGAAAAGTCTTCTGGACGGTGGCGAGTCGTCGAAACCGGTAATTAAGAGATTCGCGCGCGCGCGATCGAGAACGGCCTGCGAACGATAAACCGGCGAGCAATCGCGACGAGATACGCTTATACGCGGAGAGAGCGCAACCGACATCGGGGGGTGACGTCGGCGGGCTAAGCGTCGAGTCGGATACGAGAGATGCTCGTCCTCAGCCAGCGAACGGCCGCTCGTAAACCGGCGATCGTTGCGCAACGCGGTTACGCGCTCGCGCGTCGTCGTAACGTCGCCGCGTTCTCCCAGCTTCCGGCCGATTCGCCGATTCGCTCGTCATCCGGACCCAAAGTCACCGAATAAATTCCACCGGTCGTTTAACGGTTTCCTTCCCAGGATTCGTCGTCGGTACACGCAGGGTACACGGGACTTACATTAACTCGAGATACCGATACCGCGTAATAGCGGCCCGGCTCGGAAATCGTCCGCGTCCTCTCGACTCGATTTTCCGCGTCGAACGTCATCGTTCGGTGCTACCGCGTGGTACCCCGTTCGGAGGACGACGCCATCGTCGTTGTCGTCGTCGTCGTCTTCGTCGTCGTCGCCGCGAAGGACGGGAGGAGAAGGCCACGAGCGAACGACTATCCGCGTGGCGTAACTATACGGCCCAGTCGTCGTCGTCGCGAAGGACGGGAGGAGAAGGCCACGAGCGAACGACTATCCGCGTGGCGTAACTATACGGCCCACTAAAACTCGACCGTTGCATAATTCCAAAGTGGCGCGTACCCACGCTTCGAGTGCCAGCTCTTACTCTCGGTCCGTCCCCGTCCTTCTCCGCTTTCAGCATCCCCGCCGCTTCGTCTCCCTTTTTCTTCCGTTATTCTAACACCGTTCTCCGCGTCTTTGTCCCCTGTCCAGCGGGGCCGCCGCTTTCCGGCACGCACGCGTTTCCTCGTTCGAACGGACGGACGTAGGACGGATCGGTCGATCGGTGCTAATTACTTGGGAGCCGCTCGTATTTTACGAGACGGTCAACGTGGATCGCGGGTTCGCGCGGGGTTTATCGCTCGTAATCCATAAACGCTCGACGCTTATCGCTGGAGCAGCTGTAATATCGCTGCTCAGACGTTCCCCCGATACGAGCATATGTTCGACGATAATTCGTAACGCTGCCGGCTACACCTGTTTCGAGAAACTCGCCACGGCCACAGGAGCAGCAGCAGCAACGCAGGACGAAGAGGAGGAGGAGGAGGAGGAGGAGATGGAAGGCCCGCATATCGTTCCGCGGAAACGAAACGAAACGAAACGAAACGAAACGAAACGAGACGAGACGATTCTCTCGGTCGTATACGCGTCGTATACCTTTCGCCTGGATCGTCGTTCGACTCGAGAACGGTGGAAGAAGTCGAGAGGAGAGTAGGTCGGCTACCGTAACGATGATCGCGTACGCGAGAAGAGGAGGACGCTACCGGTAACCGGTAATCGGTCCCCTAAAAGCTACTCCGCCGCCGAGACGAACGACCGTGGACGTTCGCGGTGGATTTTCCAGCTGGCCAATTTATTAGCCTCGCGATCGCATTCCGCGACTCGGTCGATCGGCGTGGCGCGTCCCGGCGCGTCGTAGCGAGGCGGCCACGGACGACTAATCGCCGGAGAGAGAGAGAGAAAGAGAGAAAGACGAATCTCGTGGACGGTCCCTGGCATCGAAGCGGAATTAACGAGCCAAAGAATCCGCGCGATCATCGCCGCTGTCCTTAAACGCTGTGCGCCCAATCCGTACGCGGCAAAAATACTTTTCTCCTCGCCCGATCTCTCGCGACGACGACGACGACGACGACGACGACGAGGACGACGACGACGAAGCCAACGAGACGACGGCAACGAGCGTGATACAGTGAAGGAAAGAGCGGCACCGCGACGAGGAACGACGCGGAGCGGAGAGGGTCGCGGCTTTCGGCGGTTAGCGGAGTGTCAGAAAGGGAGAGAGAGAGAAAGAGAGAGAGAGAAAGAGAGAGAGAGAAAGGAGGATGGTTCGGCGAGGGACGCGGGTGCAACGGAGACGGAGCGGGAGCGAGCGGAACGCGTGGAAAGAGAGAAGGAGCGGGCGAGCGAGCGAGCGAGCGAGCATTTTCGCTGGCCTTGACGCAGCGACGGAGGGCGATGCACCTCTCCTGGCGAACACACTGCGAAACCGGGAGCGCGTCGCGCGAGCGGACGCACACACGCGTCCCTTTGCTTTCTCACGGACGACACACGCTCGTCTCTCGAGACTGCGAGCACGCTCGAAAAGCCACGCGAGAGCCCCTCTCTCTCTCTTTCTCTCTCTCTCTCTCTCTTCTCTCGTCCGTTTCGCCGCCTTGCCGAATTTCCGCGCGTTTCCCGCTGTCGCCGCGGCGCGCGAGAACGAACGGAACGACACGGACGTAGCGGCGCGTTGGTTCGCGGGGTATCCGGAGACTCTGCGGCGCAACCTACTTTGTCCTTATGAATGAGAAGAAGAAGCAGGAGGAGAAGAAGGAGGAGGAGGAGGAGGAGGAGGTGGAGGATCGGAGAGAAATCGGAGAGTCTCCGAGCGACGAAGGAAAGCGACGAGGTCGATCGGCATGCGATCGTTGGTCGGTGTAAACGTGGATGCGCGCGCTCGCAAATGAGCATACGTGCAGGCGTGCAACGGGTGCAGGAGTGCCGGGGACGGAGACCGGAGGGCCCGGTCCAACTCGCGAACGGCCGACACTGACCTCACCCAACGACCGCTGCCGTTGCCGCTGCCGCTGACGCTGCGACTGCCACTCGTCCCCTGCCCCGCCAACCCCGCCGTACACTGCCTGCCAAAAGTCCGAGCCCAAGAATTCGCCGTGGCTATAGTCGGTTAGCGTGTGTCGTAGTTCCACGGACGCCACAGGTGCGCGTCCCTCTACCTCTCCGCCGTACTCGCGTCGACTTTCGGTAGAAGAAGAAGAAGAAGAAGAAGAAGAAGAAGAAGAAGAAGAAGAAGAAAAAGAAGAAGAAGATCAAGACCAAGACGACGCGTTAACGATGTTGCGTGTCCGAAACGGAATGGAACGTTCCGTTTGACGGGGACGGGAAAAAGAGCTTCGATGCCGTAGCAGAAACCGCAATTCTTTTCTTTCGGTCGCTTCCAGCTTCGTGGCCACGGTGCAATGCACCGTGAACGGGGCACATGGACTGGCGGGCATAACCGCGAACGAACCAGCCCAGGCAAAACCCCGAACGCGGTACGACGAAACGACGATCAGAGAGGCTCCGAGACGAACGCGAACCAAAGAAGATGGAGGAGGAGGAGGATTAGAAGAGGAGGGAGTGGATGCAGCAGAAAAGGGAAAGGAGAAAGAGAGAGGGAGGGGCTGCGCAGCATCCTCTGGGACTGGATCCATGGGACTGGCTCGGCGTTTTCGGCCCGCGGGAATGCGAGCCGCGGTGGATAGGTCGGGACTTGCTTTATGGACTACGCGGTCCTCCCCTCCGCGCCGTTCCTCGTTCCCCTTTCCGGCCCGTTGCAACGCGTTGGCCGCCCTGGCCCCCTCGCTCCCTTCCTTCGCGATCGTTGCCCGCGAGCGAGCGAGCGAGTGCCCGCGCGCGCGCGCTTACGAGCGTGTACGCGCCTCGTTATTAAGCCCGGTACGGAGCCCATGGTCGTCGTTTCGTACCCGCGTCGAATTCGAGCGTTCCCTCTTATCGACGCCCGATCGTCGTCGGCGAGGAACGCGTTTGCGGACGATTCTCGATCGGTAGGCCGCGAGCGATCGGGAAAAATTTCACGAGGAAAAATGGGGGCCGAGGCGGCTCGCGGGCGCGCTCGCGCGAGCCACAGCGCGAGTCACGAACCAGTGACTCGCGAAACGAAGTCGATGAATAGGAGCGTTGATAATTACCGAGCATGGACGTTCGCGTCGGGACAAAAGCCTCTTTTGTTCGCTCCGGGACAGGATACTTTTGCAAAGCAAATACAACGCCGTAGGTTCGGTCGGCTCGCGCGTCCGTTTATCGACGTTGGTCGCGCATCTCTCTCCCTCTCTCTCTCTCTCTCTCTTTCTCGTTATCGACGTCGATCGACGGACCTGGATCCGGGATTTTAGGATTGTCGAATCTTTTCGTCGAAACGTCCTCGGCAAACGTCGTCACAGTCACCGCCGCCGCCGTCGTCGTCGTCGTCGTCGTCGTCGTCGTCGTCGTCGTTATTGTCCGAGGAGGGAAATCCGGAAACGCGGCAGCACCGTGGACGTTATCGACGTCGAACGACCCAGTTTTAGAAGTTATTAAGCGGCGGTGGCCGTAATTCGATTCGAACGGGCTGACCTCGAAAAGCGCGGGGCCAACGGAAGACAAAGTTCCCTCTTTGTCGGAAGCGCAGAGCGGTGCAACGAAGGCGACGACGTTCTCGGAATGGACTCATGGTCGGTGGCGGTGCCAATTTGCTCTCGACCTTGCGCCGAGTCGGCGGCCACCGCTCGGTTTGGACACTCGAAAGGAACACGGCGCGCATCCGATTCGGAAGCCGATTCCGAAGCCGATTCGGAAACGGTTCGAGGTCGTCCGTGGGGGAAGGAGCGCGTTGGCGCGTAGGCGCCGATTCGCGGAATGCCGGCCGTAACTGGTGCAGGTAGACAGAGGTAGGCAACGATAAATAAATAACGCCGATCGAACTCTCGTGGAGTTGCGCGATGCGCGGGTGGTTTTGTCCGTCGTCGGCGTCGGCTTCGGCGTCCACGTCGGTCCGCGCGAATTCCACCGTAACGGATGCGCTTTAATCGTTGCAATCGCCTCTCTCTCCCTTTCGCACCTCGTCTTGCTCTTTATCCACGGTTGGTCGTCGTTGCGAATACGATTCGCCGGTAGGACGGACCGAGACCGGTTGATTTCTCGCGTTTCGACGCGTCGCGCGAGCACGCGAACACGCGAGCGCGAATGAGTTACGAACTAGAATCCCGCGATTTTATCTGGTCAAGAACCGTGCGTTATGCCGGGCGCGGATCTAGGGTCGAGGGTAAAAGAAACGCGCAAACTTTGCGCCGATATCGAGATACCCGAAGATAAATTTCCACGCGCGGTGGATCGATTGCGAAACAATGCCGAGCCAGATACGCGATAACGTTGGCGCGTTGGCGGTAGCGGTGGCGATGGCGGCGGCGAAATTCGGAGAAAATCGATCGCAACGTCCGATAAGCGATCTTCGTTGGGTGGCGCGATTAATAGAAGCGAGCGCGCGCGCACGCACGCACGCACGCACGCACGCGTGTATTCTGGCCGGGCGTGGACGAAAGATCCGACGACACTCGGATGGCTCGTCGGCATGGAAGAGAAGAGAAGAAAAGAGAAGAATGGCGGGACGCGTGCGTAACGGGGAAGGCGATTAGCGGGACTCGCGGGAGAGATAGAGGCGAGTTCTAGCGAGTCGCCGAAAATCGCGAACCGTGTCGAGGTAACTCGAGGTAATCGCGTTGGTCGCATCGTCGTTTCGATTAATTATTTTCAACGCGGCGCGTCCTAATTCGCTCGCTCTCTTCCAAACGAGCGACGCGCCGAGCGCGCGCTCTCATCACCGCTACCTAGTAGCCGCGAGTAATTTAAACGCCTATTAACTCGCGTGCCCGACGAGCGATCCATTACGGGCTCGCGGAACGCGCGCTTTATCGAGTATCGAGGATCGACTGGGTGTTACTGGAAAACGCGCGCGGTTCGCTCGCCTGGCGGCGCTCGCCGAGGGCCCGATGATACCGGGGGGGCAAGATCGAGTCGTGGCGCGAAGCGGCGTTGATTTTTAATCCCTTTCCGGAATCCGGCGATCCGGTGACGGGAAAAATCGCGCTGGAAGAAACAAAAGCGGCTGCTCTCGGCAAGAATGCGGCGAGCCAAAGGACGGAACGGGAACGGGAACGGGAACGCGAACGGCAGAGAGAACGGGATAGGAGAGAAGCTCGGAGAGAAGAGAAGAGAAGAGAAGAGAAATCAGGGCGACGGCTATTGTTACTTAGTTAATTTCGAGCTGCACTTGGAAGAGGTAAAACTGTGCTCGCTTAATGCCCGTGTTGCCGAGTGCACGCATTGTCTGAACCGATGCCCACCGGGGTCCGCTTATAAATCCACCGTGTACTCGCTTAATCCGCGCGCACACGCTCCTCGGCTTAGGGGGTGTGTGCGTGCGTGCCGGTGAGCGGGCAAGCTCGCCCTGCTGCCCAAACAATGCGCGTTTCGCCGCGAATACGCGGATTTATCGACGATACGGAGACAATGCGCGAGGGCCGACTAGATAGAATAGCTTCGGGAGCATCCGTCTCGAATTCCCGCGAAAACCTCTTAACTTTCGGCATTGTTTCCACGGATAACCCTCTCTCTCTCTCTCTCTCTCCTTGCATTTCTATCTCGCTCCTGCGGCGATATCCCGGTTTCCCGAAATTACCGATTCGCAGGACGCAGAACGCGAGGCGTCGCGACTCGTCGCGCGCGTGTTCCGTTTTAGCCGCGGCGGTTTTTGCGAAACTATGTTACGGGAGGCAACCGCGGAAGCCCGGCACCCGAGCTACCACCGACCGACTCTCTGCCGTGCCACCGCACTCGCTCCACACTCGATCGATCCTCGCTGGATAATTTCCAGTGTGACGATCAAGGAGCTGACGCGCGCGTCGTTGTTTAAACGCCAACGCGTGAAGCGAGATGAACCGTCGCTTCTACGCGTACCTACGCGTAACGCGCGTAATTAAAGACACGTCGGTGCGATGGTCGCCGCGTGGAAACTCCTCGATCCCTAGGGGGTGTGTTTCGTCCACGATTACGAGCAGACGAAGGCGAACGAGGAAAGAGGAAAGAGGAAAGAGGAGCGGACGAAAAACGCGTGAAATGTCCTCGTGTGTGGATCGGCGGCGGAGTTCGAGGTCGGACCTTGCGTCTACCTACCGAATACTCGGCCGGCTGCAGGCCCGCCCCCGACCTTCACCGCGACTCCACGGCTAACCACGGCCTCGATTCGTTTTATTAACATTTCGCGTCGGCAAACATTCGGCTCGGGGGATCCGACCTACCTCGAGGTTAAGGCTGCCCAAGGTGGGGGGGGCACCGAATAATACTCGCAAACAGCCTGGCGATTCGATCGGCGCGCGCTCGCTCGCGATCCTCGTCGACGTTGTAGTCGCGCGATTAGAGACTGGAAACGAGCGTTTCGAATCCCCTGGAAATCTTCCCGAGGACAACTTTCCCCGTAACGGTTGCGCCACCGGAGTGGAACAGTCGTAAAGTCGAATGCTATCGCGCGTCGAGTTTAACGCGTGACTCCTAGTCGGATTACCGGTGCGTCATTAGCGGGTCAGTTGCCGCGACGGAGACGGTAGACGCGTTACGCTCGCGAGCTTTCTTACCTCGCGACGGATCAAAGGGGCCCTACGAAACGAGGAGAGAAAGAAAATTTCGCCGTGCGAAGGAGGACGGGGAGGGGGGGGGGGGGGGGAAGCGTCATCGGCTCGAGTCGAATCACCGAGCGCGGTCATTGCACCGGCGTCGTCGTCGTCGTCGTCGTCGGTAGCGCTCTGTCAATGAAGCGCGGGCCGAGTGCTCGCTCTAATTTCGATCAATTAATAAAAGACCGAGGCTGCCCCGCCAGGAAGGGCCGGGCTTCTCGTCTCCGTTCGCCTGGAATTAAGCATATTTGCGGGAGAAGCGGCGCGGCAGTGGCCACAGTCGCTCGACCCTCTTCGCGACAGTCACCGGCCGACCAGATCGAGGATATCGGTGCGACGCTCGCGTTGCGTAATGCGATTGTCGCGGACAAAGCGCGACGAGCCTACTACTTCGTTCCCGCTTTTCCCCATTCTTCCATCTTTCCTTCCACCTTTGCAATCTCTCTCTCTCTCTCTCTGCCTCGTTTTCCGCGGTACTATAAAGGCGCAGAGTCGCGTCGGTGCGAGAGACTCGCGGCTGCACGCAGCCGTGCTTTTCGTTTTTTTCCGAGGCGAAGCTCGACGAGAACCGGAGGAAAAATAGCGCGCGCGCGAGAAGGTGGAAAAGAAAGGGAGGAAGTCGCGGCGATTCGTAGGAAACGCCGATAACTCCCGTTATCGATCGCCGCGCCGGATGCAGGTTTATAAGCCTTTCAGATTACGCGGTCCCCTCGACGCGGTGCATCGAATGCACCGGCCTTCTCTCTCTCTCTCTCTCTCTCTCTCTCTCTCTCTTTCTCTTTTCCTCTCCCCTTCCCCGCTCTCCCTCTGCCGCACTCCCGCTCTCCCGCGCGCGTTCGCCCCCTCGCGCCACTGTTCCTACCTCCTGCCTCTTGCACCCGGCCCCCGACCCCCGGATCCCTGCCCCGCAGCCCGTTACGTTCCCTGCCGCGAGACCCTTTTGCGCGATTTATCAACCTCGCCCTGCTCTCGCCCCCTCGTACCCCTTTGCTCGCGCTGCACCGCTGCAGTTTTGCAATTTCAACCTCATTTTTGCGCATCGCTATCGCGTCGGGCAAACACGATAAAGCGAGCGACTTTATCGGGTACCGGCGCTTATCGACGCGCTTTATTTTTTCAGGCCACTCAGGCATTTTCGCAAGAATCCACGCGCGCTACCTTCTCCTTTCGCGAAAAATAAAACCTCTGTCGCAACTCGTCTACGCCGCCGCCGCTCCTCCGCCTCTCTAAATTCTCCTCTGCCCGTGTCTCCGACTCGACGGTCTCGAGACGTTTTCGCGCAGGGTCGCGCCACCGGACAACCGTTCGATCCGTGGAATCGTGGATCCCGCGACGCGGCCAAGGAACCGGTCGACTCGTCCCGGCACCGGTGACGACGCGTCGCGCGCGATTCCGGTGTGTGTCGTTTATGCCCGCTTATACAGGAAGAGTCGTCCAACGACCACTCGCGGCAGCTCGTCGAGTGAAAGTGCAGCGCGCGCGAATCTCTCGGAAGCTCTTCGGTACCGTACTACATCGCCACTTCCGACCGGTAAACCTGAAATTTGCCGCGCGCTCGCGCGCACCGCTACGACTTCCGGCTCGACTCGTCGAATCGACGTTTGCTACCACCTACCGATCCACCGTTGCTACTTCGAGCGACGTTTTTCTCTCTCTCTCTCTCTCTCTCTCTCTCTCTCCGCCAAACGGTTTCTCAATGGTAATCGGTAGCGTATACTCGCGGCGGAGATAGCGTGACGTTAATTCATTCATAAATAACGGGCGAGTTACCGGTAACCGTCCGAGTAGCGGCTAAACTATCGCGAAAACGTAATTCGCCAGGACGCGTGTATACTGGAAGCGGCTACCGGCTAGGATTCCTCGATCGCGCCGTTCGCTTTATTTTCGATTCGCGGAACGGCGTACACGCTCGTGCGAGCGAGCTCGGCGCGACTCGAGATCGAGCGGAGGGACAAAGCCGCGAGAGGGCTCCGTGCCGCGAGTTAATTAGAGCGAGGAACGTTGGCTGGCCGTCCCGCGGAGCGACGACGCGATCGCGATTCAAAAGGTTCGGTCGACGTTGGTCCGACGCCTCTTCCTTCCTTCCTTCCTTCCTTCCTTTCTCGCATACCTCCCGCGAATCGTTGCCGTCTCCGCGTTTAGTAGCGGGCGGTCTCGCGAAAACTCGGGCTTTACGTAACAAGATGGACGCGCCGGTTTCCGTGTGCCTTTCACGCGGCAAGGCCACAGAAGCACGCCGAGTCGCCGTGGGATCGTAAGGGCGCCTTTACACCCGTTCGATTCCGTCTGCCTCTCTATGCGCTGAATATACGCGCGTATACGCGATGCGAAATGCTACACGTAGGTAGCCGCCGTGCCAGTGTCTCCCAACCTATCCGCTCCTCCGTCCGTTTTTCCTACATTTTTCCCCCCTCGAATCGCGGCGATTACGGCGCGAGAGAAAATTCCGCCGCGAGACCGATTCCCGGAAGCGTTGCGCGCGCGTCGCGTCTGGATCGCCGATCGACGAGTATAACCGGGAAAGCCGAGCGTCGGTTTTCCGAGAATTCGTGCAGATTCTCGCGGTCTGGGTGGTGCCTCGCGATCCACGCGAGCGACGATCGCGAGGAAAACGAGCATTGGGAAACGCTGGTGCAGCAGTCGCGCTCCGATCTCCGTCGACTTTGCGCCAGCCGAGACCATGAACCGATCGTGGGAGTCGGAGCGGCAGCTGAGCGTTAGACGCACGCCGAACCGAAGAAAATATCCAACGGCACCGTGCGCTCCCCCCGTCCTCTTTCACCTCCTCCTCCTCCTCCTCCTCCTCCTCCTGCTCCTCCTGCTCCACCGCCTTCCCATTCATTTTCATCGCCCCTTTGCCCCTCGTTGCGATCGCGCTGCCGGTTTTCGGATCGATCGAGGGGATCGGTGGTTTCTTTGCATTTTCCGACTCGAGTAATCAACACCGAGAGACGATCGACGACGTCCACCGCGGGTTATACTTATCTCGAGTGGGACGAGTTACCGTTCCCCTCGATTCGGGACCGCGCGCACTTTTCTCTCCGAAAGCCAATTAACTCGTGTTTTATTTACGCCAACTAATTTACCATTCTAATCGAGCCGTTGCATTCTAGCGGATGGTAATTTTAATAAAAACCGTTAATTCAACGTCCGGCAAGAAAGGAACGAGTCCGTGGAACGGTTCGAATCGAGGCGATTTCCTCGGCCATTCTCGGGCTACCTTGAAAGATCTCACGACGCGAGCAGGCGCTGGCGCGCGCGCACACGCTGCCGAGGAACGATCCTTTGACTTTTGGTTCGACCGCTGATCGCTTCGCGAGCGAATGAACGCCTCTTACTTTCGTACCGATCGCACGGCACGCCGTTTCCATTCACGTTTCCATTCACCGGCTGTCAGAAGTTACGACCGAGCGACTCTTTCAGTGTCGATTACATTATCCGCGTTTAAAAGCGCCGATTACGAATCGCCGCTCCTACTTGCCGGACGCCTCGAGTCCACGCTTTTTATCGCCGTTCGCGTAACAAGCTCGCGTTCCGTTACGCGTCGTGGCGCAATCTCGCGCGCATCGACAAAAATTCGAAACCGAACGAGACGTAACGATAAGAAACGAAACGAGACGAGACGAGACGAGACGAGACGAGACGAGAGGAAACGGAGAAGGAAAGAAAGGCGGAGGAAAGAGGAAAGAGGAGAAGACGAGAGAAGAGAAGAGGCCTCGCGGAGACTAGCTCGGTCCAAGCGGCATAGTAGTTTCGGATCATTCGCGATAGAGACCTTTCTCCTCGACGCGCGGTCCGAGCACGAGAGCACGAGAGCACGAGAACACGAGAGCACGACGACGAGCCGTGCCGGTCGAGATTTAGCCTTCGACGCGGATTTTTACCATCGATCGCGTGGAATGTCGGCTCGCCACTCGAAAGGGTCGATCGAGAACGATCGGAGGGGCCCACGCGCGCGCCGCCCGAGCCCACGTTTCGAGGACTTGCCCAACTTTGCCGTCGTGCACACGAACCGACGTTTACGCGGTGCGCGATAGAGCCCCGTGGAAGGTGCGCGAGAAGAACGGAAGATGGTTGCGGAAGCGAGCCGTCACCGCGTTCGGTGCCTCTTCCAACGAACGGATACGTCGACTCGGTTTTTCGGTAGCGTGACACGCATCGTCGTCGCTGCGTGCGTGCCATCTGTCGTTCCCCATGTGCCTTCGTTCCATCGCTCTCTCGGGCCCCGAGAGTCCATGGCGACCGACGCCGACTGATCCGCGCTCTCCACGCGTCCAGCTGCGCCTCGCGGCAAACGATCGACCACCGATTCCGACTCTACTTTTCAGCGCGTCCCGTTCCCTCGTCCTCGCTGGTTCCCTACGCCGTGGGAATCTCGCGTGTCCTCGGTTCCTTTCCAGTCGAACAATACCGATTACGAAAGTCCCTCGCGCGATTCTCGCCATCCGGATTTTCGATCCGACCGCGAGCGCGCTGCATCGCGCACGGAGAGAAGGTTCGTCCGCGAAGTTTCGGTCTCTCTTACTCGGTAAGGAAAAACCGGCGAGACATCGCGCGAGATCCCAGCCGAGAAACGATCCTGTTATCGGTTATTTTTAGGTACCGTTCGTTTCTTTTTTTTCTTCCACGGCACTCGGATAATGGCGTAATCGTGTTGCACGTGACGAGACACGGGTCAGCGGCCTCCTGCAGCGGTGTTCTCGTTATTCGTCGTTCTCTGACTCGCGCCGACACTCGTGACGTCTCGCAAAAAAGGTGGTCCTCGGTTTGAATTATCATCTTCGTCGTCGTCGTCGTCGTCGTCGCGATGGCGAAGCGTCGGTAACCGAGTGGTCGCCTCGTCCCTCGACACGTGTCCGAAACATGTCGTCGCGGCGACGTCGAGAGGATCCCGCGTGGATCGTTCGATGCACCCGGGTGCTGCCGCGTATCGGTTATCGGCGCATCTCGCGCGATCCAACCGTCGACTCGGAACGAATCCACGTTACGCGTACGTCCGTGTACGCGTGGAGATGGCGAGAAATCGTCTTCGCGGATGATCGTCGTTTGTCCCGAATCCCCTCGTGCTCGCCGTCTACCGGGCGATTCGTTTTCTCTCCTTGTCTCTGTTCCCCGTGTCGCATAGTGTCTCGCGTTGGAGAAACCGAGAGGAAACCCGAGAGGAAACCGTGGCGGCGAGACGCGACGACGAGCAGGGGTCCGATTTTCACCGGAGAACTAGTCTCGTTTCCCGTAGGAAGGGACGCGGCCTGACAGAGACGCGAATCGCCGGCTGTCGCGAGCGAACGCGCGCAATTTTTATCTCGCCGTAAAATGGAAACGCCATCGGGCATTTCGCGCACCCCGTATCAAGTACAAGGGAACCCCTGTATCGCGTTGGAACGAGGAGAGGCAGGACCGAGGCAGCGAGAGGAAACGACGAGGGAAGCGGAACCCTTTGGATTCGGTTGGCGGCGAATCGCGCGCGAAAAAGCTCGCGGAGGAACGAACGAACGAACGCGCCAACCAACGAGCGGGAAATGTTTGATCCGCTCGCGACCGAAACGCGATAACGCGTTCGTACGCTAATTAAAGAAACAGATAAGAGAAAACTGCGGCGGAATTGGACGCGTCATCGAACGATTTCGCGTGTTTTTCTCGTTATCGCGAATTTTTCCACCGTTCGAAATATTTCCCTTCGCGCGATAAGGTGGCTAGCTCCACGAACGATCGCGCGATTTCGTCGCCGTTAGCCACGCGTTCGATTCGGCCGCGCGAAAACAACGCGATATCGAGCACGTTTTATCGCGCTCTTACGAAAAGCCGAGCTGCTCGGCACCGATTTTTCGCGACGCGACGCGACGCGACGCTTGTCCGCGTGCCCGAGCGTTTCGCCGGCGACGAGCTCGATCGACGTTGGTCGCCTTCCGCGAAAAATAACCAGAGTGTCGACTGCAGCCCGATAACGCGCAGCCCTCGCAAACAAACTCGTTCAAGGCCTCGGTTCGAGAGTGCTTCGAATATTTTTCGCGATTCGCGTAACCCTGAGCGCATCGAGAGCGTAGCGCGATCGAGCGAGCGCGTACGCGCCGAGCCAAGTCACCGATAAACTTTGCCGTGCGTTTCGTCCCGATCGTCCCTGCTCTCTACGGTTATCGTGCTCGTTCTCCGCTCGCCGAGTCCCATGCGCCGAATCCTCTGTCCAGAACGTTCCATTTTTCCCCAAAGGATCTAGCGTCTCGGAAAAGGGGGAGAGAGAGAGAGAGAGAGAGAGAGAGAGAGATGCGGAAAGGTGCGTGGATCGAACGGATCGATTCGGTTTCTCGCGCCGATCCGCCGATCCGCCGATTCGTCGATTCGTGTGCGCACCCACGCGGAGATTTTCGCGAGAGACTCGATGGACGCTTTCAGATAACGCAATTATTTCGATAAGGCTTATCGCGAACGAGCGGCCCTCCCGCGTCATGCGACACCGCAGGCCAGATAAAGCTTGTTTTCAACAAATTCCTTTTTTTCCCCATTTCCCTTTTTTTCCCCTTCGCCTTTCTTTTTCCCCGCGCTCGTTCACCGCTGTCGCGAAAAAAATACCTATCTGCGTTCCGCTCGGCGAGGCTCGGTGTCGCGAGACTTTCGCCGTCGATTATTTCGCGCGCGGTTCTCTGCCGATCGCACGCGCGAGAAATTGAAATTCCACGGAGCGCGGTCCGACTAGCTCGGACGACGGAGAAGAGGCGAGAGGACGCGTGATTCGTACGCGGGACTCATTGTACGGCGAGCATTCTTAAGAACTCATCAGCGTTTTATCGTCGCGACACGCAGCGCGCACGCGGAGGCCTCGCTGAATTTATCGCGGACGTTCGTTAACGCGACAAAGGAGAGAGAGACGGTCCTTTCGCGGAAATCGAAGCGTCCCTGTTCAAGCTTCCGAAGGGAAACGTTCGGCTGGCATCGCGTCCTCACCGCGAGGATCCCTCGAGGAAACGGTTTATTTTTAGTCGTAAATAAGAGACGACTGGTTTTCGACGTTCGTCGACGACGCGACCGATTGGCCATCCACCCACAGCGAGAAAGAAAGAGAGAGAGAAAGAGAGAGAGAGAGAGAGGGAGAGAGGGATGGACGAAAGGCGAAACGCGGCGGCAGGTGCGAAGGGAGCGTGGCGCGTTATCCGAGAAAGGTCGAGGAAGAAGACGAAGAGGACGAAGAAGGTAGCCGAGCAGCGTGCGATCGCTCCACGCGTTCGCCGCCGATTGCACCGTTATTACCTTTTTCCGTTTCTGTTTCTTCTCCTTTCTTCCCCTCCTTCCCTCCAACCCGCCCTCACGCGCTCTTTCCCTCGCCCCTTTTCTCGATGCGCGATCTCTGTGGCGGTACGACGCGGCGTTGTTTTCGCAAATTACTTCGATTACAATATAATTCCTACGGCGAAGACGGAAGGAGGGAACCGACTTTAACGGAATCGCGCGCGGCGTGGAATAAAAGTGAGAAATCGCGGGGCGCGAGAATAAGCGTAGGAACTGGCTGGCTTGGTTGGCTCGGTAGCGTACAAAGCGCCACGCATACGTAACTCGCGACTCGGAGCCGGGTAACGTCTCATTTGCCGGTAGTTCAAGACTTTCTCATTGCGGGGTGCTTTTATTAGCGGGTTTCCGTCTCCCTTCTTCTTTCCGCGTTCCCGCACCGTTCCGCGTTTCGTTTGCCGTTTTCCCGGCGATGCCACCGGCCGCCCGACTCGTCCTCGCGTATCCGCGCCGATGCGAGAACGTCTTCCGTCTGCCGTTCGAGAGAGAGAGAGAGAGAGAGAGAAGCGACCCGAGAGAAGAAGGGTCGAGAGGGACAAGACGAAACGGGTAACGCGTTAATTACGCGGGGAGCGTTAATTTTAATGGTCCCTCTAAGCGATGCCGCGCTCGCGCGCCAACTTTGGCACGGCGCAAAGAAACACCGGGCTGCTGCTACCTGCTAGCCGTTCGTTACGATTTACGTAATTTACGTAATTTATTTCGTCTACACCGGCTCCGAGGTAACGCGGAAAAATGCTATCGGGATTAATTCAATTAACGGACGCGTCTCTGGAGATCCATCCGGTCCTCTCTCTCTCTCTCTCTCTCTCTCTCTCTCTCTCTAAAAAATTTCCCTCTGTGTCCTTATCGCGACGAAACGCGTCGGACGCGCCGAGACTGGGCAATTTTAGCCCAAGATCCGAGATCCGAGAGCCGAGGATCCGGAATCCGGCGCGAAACGTCGAGGAAACTCGCAGCGTCCACCTTTAATTGAAACTTCAAAAACAATGCACCGACGAATTTCCATCTCCGGCACAGCGCGAACACGAGCGCGCGCGCGCACCTCTGCCAAACGTTCCTCCGCGAGGCCATCCCCTGCCTCTTTCCCGTTTCCATTCGGTCCCCGATAATTTCATCTATGCCGGCGAACCCCGTGGCGCGGGATTAACGCGAGAGTGGAAATCGGAGCGACGAAGACGCGAAGAGTTATTAAATCGCCAAAGACGATCTCCGCGTTGCGGAGACAAAGCGGCACGAAGGAGAGGAACCAACCGTGGCCGACGAACGGCCGGAGGGACGGAGGGGTGGTCGCGTGACACCGGGGAAAAGAAGGGAGAATGGAAGAAAACGGGGGAAAACGGGGGAAAACGGGGGAAAACCGGGGAAAAAAAGAAAGACAGAAGGGCGGGGAAGAGAACGGGTGGGAGAGGGAAAGGGAAAGGGAGAGAGAGAGAGAGAGAGAGAGAGTTTCGCGACTGTCAGGAGGGCGGAAGCGTGCCCAGAGCGGTGCGTCTTCGGCGGCTAGTTCAATTTACCGGCATCATCCCCCCCGCCCCCCGACTCCTTTGGTCGGTCTTTGTCTTACCGGTGGTGGGTTTCGAGGGCGAGCCGGCGTTCGTGCCACCGGAGGAGTTTCACGGGCGTAATAGGGAAGGGTGCCCAGGGGGGTTCTGTCCATCCTTTGTATCGTCGAGCAATCACGACCTACCCCACGAGTACGTATACGCGAACCGTATACGCGAATATATCCTCCCTTATCCTCTCCCTTTCCGCTCTCCTGGTCTCCCTTCGCGAACCGGGGCGAACCAGGGCGAACCGGGGCGAACGGAGGCGAACGGGGGCGAACGGGGGCGAACGGGGGCGAGCGAGCACACCCCCGGCTGCGCTCCACTCCCGCTGCTTCACCCATCACCCTACCACCCACGTCATTTCGCGCTCTGTGGGGTTGCAAATGCATCCGCGATGACTGCCGTATACTCCCGGAATGACTGATGAACTGCAACAGCGTTCCTTCTGCGTTATAGGCGCGTGTACAGGACGTTTCAATTACGCGCCAGGCGACCCGACTCTCTTTTCCTCCCTCTCCCACCGCCGAGCTTTTCCATATTTCGCGTCTTTCTCGCGCCTTTCCTCTCCGCGGCCTCCGAACCAGAGAGATGCGTCCAGATGCGTGGTGCGCGCCACCGAGCTCAACCGAGACGGAGACGGAGACGCGAGAGAAGAGCGGCCGCGATCACGAGGCCAAAGAGACGCGAGAGGAGAGACCGGAGCAGCGCGAGTCGGAAGCCGCGAGCGGGGAAACGCCGAGCCGAGAGAGAGAGAGAGAGAGAGAGAGAGGAATTTATTATGTCCTCGGGCAAACTGCCCCCTCGGTGGAATATGTTACAAGTACGGTATATGAAAAAAGAAAGAAAGAAAGACGCGCCCGTAGCTCGCGGGTAATTGGATAAAGTTGCGTCTACGAGTGTCGAGGACGAGCGAGGACCGAGGTAAACGTCGAATTTCGCGTTCGAATTTGGCCCAAAAATTTCCAGCCGATCAATCTCGCGACGCGTCGGGAACGTCGTTTCGATTTTCATCGGAGACGCGTTTTGAGGACCGTGTCGCTGTCACCCCCTGCCCTTCAGGCCCGTATCCACGGTCCGGAGACGTTAATTAACGCGCGAACGCGACTATCCGAGTGGAAGAAAAATTCGCGAAACGCCGACGACTACCCGAAAGAACGAGATCCGGCCGTAATTAACGACACCCGTGCCGCCGGATTTCGAGGTGGCGCCTATCTAGCCGAGCGCGGTAATAACGACCAACGAGCACACTCGGTTCCACCCTTATTCGGAATCTAAATTATTTTTCATTAAGTCGAGAGTCGCGGTGTATACTAGCTACCGGCGCGCACCGAACCAACGACACTGCGTAAAATTCCAACCGACGCGAATCCTCGCGCTCTTTTCTCCACCGGATCGGCCGGAACCGTTCAAAATTCTCCGTTTATCGCGCGACCGGCGGTCTCGCGCACCTGTCGCGTCGCGTTCCGCCTAGCCTCTACGCGCGCGTTCTCTCTTTCTCTCTCTCTCTCTCTATCTCTCGAGTTTACCGCGGAGCGGAATCCATCGTCGACGACTCGACGCGACGGGAAAAGTCGGCGTTGGTATACGTTGGAAGCGAAGAGCGAGGAACGGGACGACGAGGCGGGAGCGAGCCGATTCGATCGAGCGTGATCGGGATAAAGCAGAAATCTATCAAATACTCGGTGCGACATCGGAAAACGAGGCGAAACCAGTTTGGTCGGTTCGAATGACCGGGTTGGTCGGAGCAAAGCTGAACCACCGACCGGCAGAAGCGGCCGCCGCGGCGGTAAGGGGATCACCGGAGGGAGAAAAAGAAAGGAGCGGAGGAGCGGTGCGGCGCGAGGGCTTCGAATAGGCAGAAGGTACTGACCTACCGTCAGCTCGACGCGATGCCATGCCATGCCATGCCATGCCATGCCACATGCCTCGTCTCACCTCGCCTCACCGCGCCGGCCCGCGTCGCACCGCGCCGCGCCGCACCTCGCCTAACCTCCTCGTACTAATACCCTCCCCTGTAATTTGTTACAGCGAGCACGCGTTTCGTTCTTTTCAGATAATTATTATAAATCTGCTCTCCGAAGGAACGCCAGACCCTGTTTTCCGTCCAGGAAGCGGGACGTCACAGCCTATCATTCCTCTGATCAGCGAGCAGCGCGGCGTAAAAGGAACGAAATGCCACGAATCGAGAACTCGCCGCGAGCCCCACGATGAAAACTTCTCTCCGTACCACCGACGGATTCTCCCGTCTCCGGGTGCTCGAGCCCACTGCCTCGCTCGCTCGCACGCCTCCTCTCTTGCTCGTGCTCTCTCGCGTTCGCGTTCGCGCTACCTCGGCTAGCGACACCAAAATTTCCGGTGGGGTCGCGCGCGATGCCGGTTGCGGCGCGGTCTAGAGGAACGCGGTCTAAGACGATCGGGGCCCGCGCGTGTATCAGCGTGTACGTGCGTGTATGAAAACGGGTTTGGAATCATTGAGAACGGCGACTCGGGGGCCGGTCGACGGCCGACAAAAAGTAGGAGCTCACGCACGGCTGCTGCTGCTGCTGCTGCTGCTGCCGCTGCCGCTGCCGCTGTTCGTCGCTCGTGACGAGAAGACAGCCGATGGAAATAAACGAGAAGAGAGGGCCGACCCGAGGGGAACACGAACGGACCGAGGGGCAGGGACGCGGAGGGAAAAAGCGAGACCGAGAGCGACGATCTTACGCGACCGCGTGAAAAATTTTGTCCACGCGAGTCGACTCGTCGAGCCGTCCTGTCGCGTGGGAACCACGCCTATGTCGTACGCGATCCGTTTCCTCGCGCAAACGCGTATTTTTCCTATACCTGCCACGAACCGATCTCCCGTCGGATCGGAATCGCCGAAAGGCCTCGTATATCGGCGGAAAATTCGAAGGATGGAAGGAATAGGCGCGAAACCATGCCGCCGCCACCGCTGCTCGCGACCCTGGCTGTCGCGGTATGAATCGGCCGCGACTACTCTCGATGCCTCCTCGGTTTACGTTCTCCGCGGCGAGTGGCACGCGATCGGTTGAAAAGTTTGGTGCGCTCGATCGGGAAAGGTGCCGGCACAGTCTGATTCATTTTGAGAAAAAGGAACGAGACTCGGCGGGAGGGATGAGAGGGAGGGGGGGGGGGAGGTTTGTCCGTGTCGTGAGAACACACGACGACGTCCATTAATGGCGGCATTATAAACCGCTGCTCGCGTGCATCGGTAAAGAGGTTGAGCGCGCGAGGAGGGGAAGGCGACACCGCGAGAGAGGGGAAGCGGGTGCCCGATCAGCGGAGATGCATGCGAAAAAAGGTGAAATTACGTAAACGTCTGGCAAACGACGATTACCACACGGCCGCTGGGACCTAGCTCGGTATCGGCCTATGTTCGAAGCGTCGGGAAAGAGACCGGTACGGCGTCGGCTTGGCTGTTACACGCGCGATTCGCCATCTATCGCGCAACTATCGCGCGTTTATCGCGATCGCGTGGAATTCCGGTTCCGGCGACACACGCGTTTCGCGGCCCGAAATCGGCTACGCGGGGACGGCGTCGAGACGCGGCCCCGGTGTCCCCGAAAATCGCTGGATCGCGACCTCGATCTCCGTGCCCGTTCCGCTCGAAGGATTCGAAGGAGAACGGATCGGGAGGATCGCGAAGACGGATCGGATACCGCGGAAATTGGACCAATCGTTGCGAAAACGACGCTGATACACCGAGGTCGGTGGAGTAGTTTGCATGCGATAAATATTAATGCGGCGTGCTCGGCCGCGCAAATATTTGCGATCGACGAGCGCGCCGGAACGACGATAATTGGTCTAACGAATGCGTCGATCGATTCGAACGCGACGACGCGACCATCGTTTCGCCGCGAAATTTCAGCCGAAGGAGGATCCGAGGGGCGGAACGTGGGAAGGTCGAAGAGGCCGCAGACTTTTTGCCATTCGTCGGGGACCTTGCCGGCGAGATACGCGTATCTATCGTTACGGAAGTATTTTGCGCGTCGATGGTACACGCTTTGCGAAAAATAGCCTCGCGCGGCGTACACGCGGATCGAGCGCGGATCGAACGTTCGAACGACGGTCGAATTGGGCGTCGGCGACGACGCGATCGCGACGAAAACGTGGTTCCATGGTGCAGGGTTGGCCAACGCCGAGTGGCCATTTTGAATCGGCCATTGTCGGCCGGTATCCCAATTTCGTGTGGGTCGTTTATTTTTTTTTTTGGGTGGACCATCGTGGTCGGGACGACGGTTTAGAAAGGGGGACTGGTGCTGGCTGTCGGCGATTGGTCGCCTAAATCCACGGCCATGTTTAGTCGCCCGGGCCCCTCCTGTTTAGAAGGGCCTGACGTCATCTACGGCAGCTATTCGAAGGCCACGCGTCACGAAGCGCCGTGAATGACGCGTCTCCTCGCGCAGATTGATTTTCCCGGCAAAAACGTTAATTAATCCGTATCGTTCCCGTCGCCGGAGAAGAAAAAGACCTACACCGATTGCGTAGCGCTGCTCGCCGCTGGTCTCGCAAAAAACCGAGCTTGTCATCTCTAGCCGTCGTCGTCGTCGTCGTCGTCGTCGTCGTCGTTGTCGTCTCGCGTTCGAATTCGAGTCGGTGTCTCGAAGCGGTCGATCTCCAGGTGGCCCCGATCGTTTACCGAACCGAAGGAATTCAAGAACTCCTATCGGATAACGGAGATCGAGACGAGTTTCGAGCCCCGCCAGCTCCGCTTTGCTCCCGATAGCCCTGAATTAAGTCTGTCTCGCGAACCGTTTCCTTTTTTTCTTTTTCTTTTTCCTTTTTTTTTTTTCTTTCTTTCCTTTCCTCTACACGCTGGCAGTCGGGAGTGGCTCCGCGAACGCGCCTTAAGGTCGTGCCATTCCACCACGCTCCGCGTGTCGAAGCTCGACGCGCGATGGAGCCGCGATGGTGCCGCGATGGTGCCGCGATGGTGTCGCGATGGATCTCGACGAAACGCGACGTAAATCGATGGTTCGGCGACGTGGACGTTTCGAGGGAAAGGCCTGCGCGATTTGTTGGCCAAGTTTCGAATAGCGACGAGATCGGTACCGAACGGCAGCGGTTTGGTAAGATTCGCTACCCAGAAACCTACTTATCCGTTCCACCAGCTGCCACCTACCTACTCTCCTCGAGCGAGCGAGCGACCTTCGACATCGCGGAAGTCCGCCTAATCGTCGGATCGTGTTTGCGTACCGATCTCTACCGGACACACTCGACGAGGACGACGACGATGACATCGGCTGTCGAATGTATCGGATCCGGCCGCGATCTCCGTTTCGCGGCGAAGCATTTTTTCCCAGCGACCCTCCGCGCGATCGCGTATCTAATCGCGACGCGATATCTATCGGCCGGCACGTCATCGATTTCGCGTTTGATATCGAACGATTTCTCCGCCTCGCGAAACTATTGCTGGAAACGACGAAAAATACGGGAACTGTATCGCGAAGGATTCTCGGAAAAGCACGGTGATTCGATAGACACGCGCGGAGAGGAACGGCGAAGAGATTCGAACTTTGACCGTAATACATGCAAAGAGCAATTATTCCGAGTGGTGACTCGCCGGTGGGTAAGAAATTGTGCAGCTTACTTTCAAACGTGGCCGGTGGCTTCAAGGTTCTTAAAACCATTGGTAATGCATTCCAATCGGTTGCTCGAAAGATAGAGAGAGGTTCAGAGAGACGGATTTAGCATTAGAATCTACAAGGACAGCGCGCGGATAGTTAGTCGCCGCGCTGAATCCAGAGAAACGACGTACCGTCGAGAGAGAAATACCTTCGCGAGACAAATAAGATTTTATAAAAAGATACCACCGCCTAGATATATACGTAGGTCTACGCGCGAGTACGCCAACAACCGTCTCGTTAGAATTCAACGCTCGCGTTCCCGTAATACGATGAATAATTCCCACAGGCGGAAATTAATTTCGCGTTTCTTTTTTCCTTTTGTTTCTTTCGATCGTTCTCGCGTCGCGAGTTTGTCCCGCCGCGGCAAACTCGAAATCGCTCTCGTCGATCCGTCGTCGTCGTCGTCGTCGTCGTCGTCCATCGGACAACTTTGCGTCGCCGTCGTCGTCGTGGCGGTCGCCAAACGAGGGGAATCACGCGAACGAGGTAAATTGGAAAGCATCGACGAGACGGGGGTTGGAATGGCGATTGGAGATCGGTAGCGCGCGTGGAAACGAACGGTAAGAATTATTCAGCGAGCACGGACATTGTTTCGCGCGATAAGCGGTGTGCGAGCGCGCGTTTCCCGCAGCTTGCGAGTTAATTATTCGGTTTGGCGCGAGTCGGGAGGAAAAAGGCGGTTAAAATACAATGATTCGCGGTGGCAGAGGGTGGACGCGGAGGAGGTGGCTGCTGCGGCGGTGGTTTCGATCCGATGGAGATTCGAACCGAGCCGGGAAAACGTTGGTCCACGCGGCAGCGACGGCGGCGGCGGCGAGTATCGTAAATACTGGTTAAATCGAACGTCTGGCAGGTGCAAAGGCTACTACTCGAATCCATATCCAGTTTACAAACGCACGCCAGCGTGTAACGATCTACGACGTCGTAGCAGTCGCATTATTCGCGGCTTGTTATTCGCGACGATCGTATTCTAAGCACGTTAGACGAGCTCGCCTAATTCGTGCCGCAAAACGCTCGATCGCGATTACGATTCATTATCCGCGACCGGGTATTGTCTGCCGGGGACGTAATAGCAGACCTTTGTTCTTACTACTTATTGTGAAATTGTAACCAGCCATCGACGATGCACGACGGCTAGAACAAAAAGGTGCAACGATCGAGGTTGTTGCTGGCGGAGTCGAACGATGCCAACGGCTCGAGAGACTCGACGCGATGCTTTCTCGTTCGATCCTCCTCGACGGACGACCGTCGTCGTCGTCGTCGTCGTCGTCGTCGTCGTCGTCGTCGTCGTGGTCGTCGTGGTCGTGGTCGTCGTCGTCCAACGACCGTCCGTATCGTTCATCTGAAACCGAAGGAGAATGTTTTCTCTTTATCATTCTCCGCCTACCGGTGTTGAACGCGTGCGCTACAGCTCGCTCGTTCCGGTCTCCTCTCCTCTCCTCTCCTCTCGTCTCTCCGCGCGACGACGTTTCGCCCGATCGAATAAATAAGCGAAAAAGAAGACCTTCGAGCAAGGAGCGTGCGTAGCGGCGAACGCGATCCGTGTCTACTAGCTACCAGTGTGTCCGCTTGGAAGACGAGATCGTCCGCGTCGCTGCGGTTTTCGGTCATTTTTATCGGTTATTTTTATCGGGCATTTTTATCGGTCAGCCAGACACGGTGATCGATGAGCGCGCGCGATCGGTCTTGCCGCCTTTTTACGCCGCCAACGAATATTGCTCGACCAGACGTTATACCGAAGTTATCGAGGCAAGGAAATCCGGTGACCCTCGATCTCGTTAGCTCGAGACAATTGCTTCCGTCCAACGAGTCCGATCCACCAGTCCGCCGCGTTGTCCGAGACGATGAAAAGAGGAAAAAAGAAATATCGGCCAGTGGGCTAAGAGATGCGATCGACGGCTTTCGATTCGAGGAAAAAGAAACTCGTCGTAGCATCGAACCGGTGATGCTCCCGGTGCGTGGAAACGTTCGCGTTTCGATCGACCCCCATCGCAATCGTCTACGTAGTCCTCGTGGTCGTTGTCGTGGTTTGTCGTCGTTGTCCAACCTGACCATTACCGTTACGCAATCATGCGAATCTAGGCAAAGACGAACGCGCGCGACATTCGATCGTGGCAGAGAGGCGAAACTCGCGATCGATTCGTGGTCGGGTCCGAGAAAGAGAAGAAAGTCAAAGTCGAGCCAAAGGAGAACGAAATGTTGGCTGGCTGGTATCGGTTCGTATGGGCTCTGGATTGGTCGGCACGCATCGAACGTCGATTCCCGAGAGGCGATCGTGATTGGTTTCTGGCAGTGGACAGCGATCGAACGGCAAGTAGTGCGGGAAGCGCAGTCGGTTTCTAAACCGGTCGTCGTAAAAACCTGGTCTGGCCTTCGGGGCGGCCATTTTAGAACGTTCTAACATTTGACGGTCGCGAAGGCCTCGCTGGGCCGCCCAATAAGCGGCCGTTAATCTATTATTCATTACGAACGGAGGAGAGATACCTCGAGCGACATGCAAATCGCGTGGCTGACTGGAACCCGCGTTCGCGTTAACTGCAGCAACTCGCATCGCGTCCGACACGCAACAGCCTCGCTGCTCCGAGACGCCTGCAGGTTAGAATTCGGTCCTTCCTCTCCTTAACCCCCTTAACCCCCTTAACCCTCTTTCGTCCGTTGCACCTTCGCTGCTCCGCTAGGATCGGTATTCGGAATGGAAACAGACGCGGAAGCGAAGCGATCCGATGCTATTCGATGCCCTGTGGTCGCCAAAATAAAATAAAATAATATAATTCCGCGCGAGTCGCGCGAGTCGCGATAGTCCCGGTTCGAGGGGACGGGGGGAGAGAGAGAAAGAGAGAGAGAGAATTATTGGGCGAAAGGTCGGCTTATTGGACGGGTGGTGGGTCGGTTTTCTCGAGGGGCTTAACGACTTCGAGGAATGACCCCGCTGCCGCTGCGTCGACGAGCGGCAGTTGCAACGAAAGGAACGGAAACGCGGTGGTGACTCGCAATTACGCGTACGGCGCGCGTTTACCCCACTCGTGTCTTCGTACACCCTTATTCCTGGCAGCGTGCGTTTTTAATCGAGATCGCCACTTAACGAGCAAAAAAGCCAAGTTAATGCGCAATGATCGCGTCACGCATCGTCTTCCTTCCGCCTGGTGCGTTTTGAAAAATCTGTCGTTGGGAAAATTACCAGCGGTTGGGAAAAAGAGAGGGAGAGAGAGGAGGAAGAGCGAATAGAGCTCCGACAAACGTCGGTTAGGCCACGATTATCCGCGCAGCTTTCCGAGAGATCCGAGTGCGTGTGTCGAGCAAATCCGACGATGAGGGGTTCGATCGGTTAATTAGGGCTGTTCGGTGAGTGACGGGGAAGAAATTAATTTAGACGAGTCGTTCTGGTATATACGACTACTCTTCCACGGTCTCTGGCCGCGATCCAGGGATACGGAGTAGTATACAGGGATGATAATAACCGAGCATCGATTCATAGGCGAGTAGCGGCGTTTTAGCCTAATGGGCATCCTGGTCGGCGGATCGTTTCGACATACGAGTGATTTGCAACGGCGGGATAATAATATATACGAAACCGGTTTTGTTTTCGATTACGTCGCGCCGATATCGGGCGCAAGGATTCCAACGATCGATAAGTACACGGTGGCGGAAGGGAAGGATAAGAGAAGAGAAGAGAAGAGAAGAGAAGAGAAGAGAAGAGAAGAGAAGAGAAGAAGCAGGAGGGTGGACGCGGGAGACAGAGAGAGAGAGAGAGAGAGAGAGAGAGAGAGAGAGAGGGAGCGAGGGGGGGGGGGGGCGGGAGAGAGAGAGAGA
Organism: Eufriesea mexicana; assembly: GCF_001483705.2. Taxonomy (NCBI): domain Eukaryota; kingdom Metazoa; phylum Arthropoda; class Insecta; order Hymenoptera; family Apidae; genus Eufriesea; species Eufriesea mexicana. The sequence continues at coordinate 415,630 of NW_016909955.1, forward strand.
GAGAGAGAGAGAGAGAGAGAGAGAGAGAGAGAGAGAGAGAGAGAGAGAGAGAGAGAGAGAGAGAGAGAGAGAGAGAGAGAGAGAGAGAGAGAGAGAGAGAGAGAGAGAGAGAGAGAGAGAGAGAGAGAGAGAGAGAGAGAGAGAGAGAGAGAGAGAGAGAGAGAGAGAGAGAGAGAGAGAGAGAGAGAGAGAGAGAGAGAGAGAGAGAGAGAGAGAGAGAGAGAGAGAGAGAGAGAGAGAGAGAGAGAGAGAGAGAGAGAGAGAGAGAGAGAGAGAGAGAGAGAGAGAGAGAGAGAGAGAGAGAGAGAGAGAGAGAGAGAGAGAGAGAGAGAGAGAGAGAGAGAGAGAGAGAGAGAGAGAGAGAGAGAGAGAGAGAGAGAGAGAGAGAGAGAGAGAGAGAGAGAGAGAGAGAGAGAGAGAGAGAGAGAGAGAGAGAGAGAGAGAGAGAGAGAGAGAGAGAGAGAGAGAGAGAGAGGGAGAGGGGGGGGGGGGGCGGGAGAGAGAGAGAGAGAGAGAGAGAGAGAGAGAGAGAGAGAGAGAGAGAGAGAGAGAGGGAGCAAGGGAGGAGGGGAGGATCCACCGTGAAAAACGATCGACAGAAGGGGAAACCTTAGGGCCCGGTTTTTATTCCGGCCAACCGGTCGTCGTTGGAACGTTTTTCGTGGAATCGCGATAAACGGCACCGGCTGAAATATCCGATTTAATTGCACCGAGATTGCGAGAGGAGACAAAGATCGGCACCGTCGCTCGCGTTTAATTGCCTTCACCGTATTCTTCGCGCGGCAGTGAACCCATTTCTGCGCGTTCGGACAGCGAAAACGAGAGCATTCCGGGGGCTCTCGGCAACGCGCTCGTCAACGATCTCGTCCGCGCCTCGCTACCATACCGAACGCGTTCGCCTTTTCTGTCTCTACGCGCCAATAATCCGCGCGTATATACGCCTGCTGTATATACCCGTATGCCGGCGTATTTACGTATTTACCGTACGCATCGAGACAAGGACGTTCCGCGACCAGTCCCAGGGAAACCCAAATTTCCCCGACACCCTCGCTCCTCTCCGCCGTTCGCCAGACATCGTCGATCCGATCGATTTCGCTTCTCGAAAAACCTTGCCAACTTTTCGTCGCGAGAGAAACGAAGAAAGGAAGGAAGGAAGGAAGGAAGGAAGGAACTCGTCGTTTCCTATGTACGAACGTAAAGCGACGCCGACGAAAAGGAATGGTCGTTCCCCGGTCGGCGTAACCATACGTGCGAATCGCGTGCATCGCTACGCGGATCCGTAATAAACGGACGTGATCCCGACCGATTCGAGTCCTCCCGGGAGGAATCCAAGGAGGACGTCGTTGCAGAGAACCCGTTAAAATTTCACGACCATCTCTCGCGACGTAGAGTCGTAAAAAAAAAATTGAAACCATCGATCTCGCAGCCATCGTGCTTCCTCCGTTGCTCTTCCTTTCCGCTACAACTCACGTTCGACGTTTCGTCGAAGCGAATCGAGATCTCCTTACCCAGCAGCCATTGGCGAACCTCGAGATAACTTTGCGTTCAAATTTTCACGTCGTAATTCGCCGTTCGAGATTCCGCATATTTTTTCCTTCCACCCCACCCAACCCCTCTGCCTTTCTTTCCTCCTCCCGTACCGTTATTTTACTACCGAGTTTGCCAGGTACGTTTACGCGCGTGCAATTTCGAAAAGTTTATTCGACAGTGGCTTCTGCGTGCCGCTCGTCGATATTCGGCCGGCGAGCGACGCGAAGCGCGCGGGGACGAGGCACGGCCGGTGATTCGAGCGTGCTCGAGACGCTGGCACCGTGGCCAAAGTATAACGTAAGCGAGCTCCGTATCCCGACAGGAAGTGGACGAAGCGCAGCTAGCGATCCGAGACAAAGAGCAGAGGGCCAGCGGTACACGCGGCACCGAGAGAAGTTGCACCAACACCGCGCCGTGTACCGGCACACGACCACCACCACCACTACCACCACCATCGCCACCACTGCTATCGTCGTCGTCGTTGTCGTCGTCAGCGGCGGCGGCGTCGTCGTCGTCGTCGTTGTCGTCGGCCAGGTACGAACGAGCCAGTCAGTCGCAGTATTTGGGACAAGGTCAGAAGGTTCTGCGCTCCCCGGCTTCAAGACGCTGAGAGCCGCTCTGCGCAGAGAGCTGCACACTGCACTTTCACTTTGCCTCTGCTGCCGCGTGCATCGGCGAATTGCAACTTCGCGGACGATACTCTCTGCCTTTTCCGTTTCAACGTTCGCCAACGCTCCGGGTTTCGCCTCGTCCGCCATTTCCACCGTTATTCCGCGCCATCGCCGCACTTTTTCCTCTCTTTCTTTCTCTCCCTCGTTCGCTCGTCCTATTCGTCGGCGAATTATTCGGAAGAACTCGATCCGGAGACGATTCGTGGACGGGAAAGGTTTCGTCCGCGATTTGTAAACGGGGCCGCGTTCGCGGTTATTTGTAAACGACGGATAACGTAAGCGGTGGCATGCATTCGCATGTAAATTGCAGGCGACACACCGCAAAGGCCGGACAACGACACTTGGACGAAACACGCGCTGACGCGTGTTCGATGTAACTTTTTCCAACGAAAATTCGATACTACGCGCTCGCGCCTATAGCCGCTAACGAAATCAATTAACCGCGAGTGTAACAAACCGGATATTCTGTCAGAAATATCAAGCCAACGGGACCGGTCGCTTTTGATTCACCGTTCGCGATACAAAGACGCGATCCGACATCGTTGTCCGGAAAACGCGCGGTTCGGGTAAATTTCATTATCGTCGAGTCGAGTTTCGAGTCGAAATGGGAAAACGTCTGGTAAATTCGTTAAATAAGAGGCGAATTTAAACGGGTCGCGCTATTTATTAGACGCGGTTTCACCGATGCGGCGCGGCAGCCGCTTGTCCCATAATTAAAACGCGTTCTCGTGTACGTACGCGATCATAAGTGTGGCAGACACGCGTTTACGCTTGTCGTCGTCGGAAGAAACGCCGGGAATATACAATGTATTTTTACGCGCGACAACATCGTCCGGTTACTGCATCGCTTTCGTAATATCGCGTCCCGCGAGTACGCGTTCATTTGCAACTTAACGGCTCGTTACGGCATACGTACATCGCGTCCGATTCACCGAGATTTCATTTTCTCTGCCCGGTTGGAGCGACGCGGGCAGAGAATTTCGCAGAGTCCGGAGGCGTCGTCGAAGCTACCGACGTCGATGCCTGTTTTATTTGCAATGCTAACCAATTTCGTCGGGGGTTTCGTCGGTTCGATTTGCATCGGTAGCGTCGGCGAATCGGACGCGACGTTTCGGCGGGGAACGCGACGCCGGCGAGAACCGTGGAAGAGATTAGACCGGAAGGTAGGCGAATGGAGGATCGGGGCACGCGGGATCCGAGTGGAAAGGCAGGGGATGGTGGAAAAGCGACGCGTAAAAATCGAAAGCGAGCAGAGTGGACGTGGCGACGACGCCTCGCGGTCGGGACTCGGGGGAAAAAAGAGAGAAGGAGTTCGGAGAAACGAGCGAGGTGGCGTAGAGAGGAGAGCGGAAGAAAGAGAGAAAGAGAACACGGTTGCTGTCCAGCAACGGGTCTGACACAATGGGCATTGAAAACAGAAAATAAGCGGCATTGTTCGGCGCTTTTCAGAATCGATATTTGCGAATACAGCATCGACGCGTGTCGCGAGTGCGCGGCTCGGTGATTTAAAGCAAAGATTAAAAATAAAGGGGACACGCGTCGAGTTTCCGTCGATCCCCGGCATCGAGCAAACCCGTGTGTCGAGCCTTTGTTACCGCGCCTCCGGCAGACGCTGTTACCGCCGCGGCTCCGAAAGTAGCCAGCCGCTATTTTCCGATAGTCGGCCGCGTGAACCAACGACAATCGTGCTTGTCGATCGTTTCGTTATATCGAACGGCCGCAAACCACCACCGCGGCTCGCTTCTTCCGTTCCGTTTCGTTCCGTTCCTCCTGTCGCGTGCACAAGCGCACGCCTACTCCCTGCGCTCCGTTTCGATTCGGATAGTTTAACGTCGACCTCGTTCCGTGGATCAACCTCGCTCCCCGACCCCGAATCACCCATTCTTCTCGCCTATCGCCCGACCAACGCGTATCCATCGGTCTACCTTCTCACCGTACCGTCTCTCACCTTCCGCCAAAACCAATTTTTTCCTCTTCCCTTTTCTTACCTCGCATCCCCGCGATGCAATCCAATCGACGTTCGATCCGCTAGATTCTCGTCCAACGATTTTCAACGATCGTCGTAAAACGATCGGGGACTACCCGACTAACCTACTACTCGCTCGTAATTTATCGCGCGCGCGCGATATCGGCGGAGGGTACGTTCTCGTCGTGTAATTACGTAAAAGTTACGCGTCTCGTATGGCGGATATCTTTTTCGCCGTACCGTTCGAATCGACCGTCAAACCTGTTCGCTCTTTGATCAACTCGGATAGATGGTTCGCGCGTTCTGACAAGCAAATTAGAAAAGCCTCGAACGCGTCCCACAACGGTTACGCAGTGGGGTTTCAAAGATTCCGCGCGAGAGGGACGGAGAAAGAGGGATCGGTCCGCGAGCGAACGAGAGACAAGCAGAGAGAGAGAGAGAGAGAGAGAGAGAGAGAGAAAGAGAGAGAGACGTTTGGTCGGAGTTACCACAGCGATCCAGCGGCTTGATCGATCGGCACGATCGTCGTCCTTGAAGTGGTCGACGTCTCTCTCGGCGTACGCAGAGTCGGAGGAACGAACGAACGGACGGACGGACGGATGGACGGACGGACGGACGAACGAGCGAACGAACGAACGAACGAACGAACGGAAGAACGAAAGGAAGAGACGACGAGGAAAAAGAAAGAAGGAAGGAACGAATCGAGAGAGAGAGAGAGAGAGAGAGAGAGAGAGAGAGAGAGAGGGGGGGGGGGGGGGGGGGGGGGGCGGGAACGAGCAGAGGAGA
>NW_016909955.1:420801-429471 GCF_001483705.2 Eufriesea mexicana
GGGGGGGGGGAGAGAGCGTGCGGCGGACGAACGAGACACGGTACGAGAGATGGAAAGCCCCTCTGCCCGATACCGGCAACCCACGACAACTCGAGTTAGAAGTTTCTTTGTCGCGTTAGCATGGCGGCATTCGGCAGTGCACATGCCGCAGTCTAAGCAAGATGGCCGTCTCTCCTGTCGAAAGGAGGGGTCGAGAGGAACCGGGGACACGGAGGCAGATGGGGAAAGGGGGACGAATTCAGGCTGTTGGAGGCCGCCCGGTTCCAACTCGCATTAGAGAACACTCGAAGATTATTACTCGCGCTGAGCCGGCCGGCCGCGTGATCCTCAGGCATCCGCGCGATAAATCCATCGCGCACCGCGCGTCCTACCACCGTTTCTAACCTCTCGATTCCCCGTCCGCCTTTTCTCCAGCCACCGCCCTTTCGCCGCATTTCCCCGAAACGAATTCCGCGGGTTTCAGCCGGTTAAGGAATTCGCGTTCAGCCTACGTTACGTACTCGCGCGCGCGGATGCGACTGCTCCGACACGCACACACGCGAACGCGCGCCTCTCTTTTATCCGCCGTTCCCGCCGATGATTTCCCTCGAAGGAATTCGTCGAGGATGTCCCTGATGGTTTCTCGCTGCCGTGGCGCGCGCAGTCCTCGTGGTTAACGGAAAACCGTCTTTCGCCACGCGTTAATCGTTCCGCGCGTCCCGATGTTATAAATCTCTAGCCTGGCGTCCAAGGATCGTTTCGGACGCGTCTACGACGATTCTCTACGACGTCGAGAGACTTCTTCGAACTCGCTCAGGGAAAGCCATCGATCTTTGCCGGATCGAAGGCTAGCGTGTCCGCTGTTCGGTGGCTGGAACACGCCGCCGCACCGCCGACGCCGCAACACAGCCGCCATCGCTTCCGCGACTTTCTTCCTCGAGACGACCTCGATCGAAAACGATTGGAAAACGGTTCGAAAACGGTTGGAAACCGATTGGAAAACGATGGAAATTAAGGATGCGCGAGCGGATCGGGCGGCCATTCCGCTCTGGCCAGGGCCGAAGAGGCAAGGTTGCGCAGGGATTCTAGGCTAGAGAGAAGACGTGGTCTGGCGCGTTGGAACGGTGCGCGCCGGTTGGTCGGTTTTAAGCGCAGCGGCGAACGCGCGCGGTAAAATTTCACGGCAAAACAAGTTACGTAAAGTAGCGTTCGCGGGACTCGGAGTTAAGACGCGTCGTAAAAGAGCGTTCCTAAAATTACCTATTACGCAACGAGGACTACGTCTTCGATTGAAAACCTCGAGTACGCGTAATCGATTCGCGTGTAAACGCGTCTCACCCGTCTTGGAAAATTCATAGCCACGGGCGAGAATAACGAGCCGGCGATTATGCATTTAACGCGACAGAGAGCCAGGCGACGAGATTTCCGAAACGAAGGCGGCACTGTCCCGGCTTGTCGCGAATCTCGGGCTCCCTGTGAACGAGAACCGGAGGAAACACGGGGAGACGACGAAACGGCGATGATGGCGTGGTCGGTCGTGGTCGGTCGGTTCAAAGATCGGCGCATCCGTTTAAATTGTTCGTCGAATCGAAGACTAGGTCGAGAGGCGAGTCACGGTGTCACGAAGCGCCTCGAGAAATTGGACGTACGGCCTGTGAAGGGCATTTCGTAATGCGATTGCCGAGAAGATTGGCATAGGTATAGAAGATCAGAAGACGATGGAAAATCTCGGCAGTTTCAAAGGTTATTTTCCGCGACTTTACGACCAGCCGATAGATACCTACTTTCGCGTCACGGGAAAAAAAGGGGTGGCGTAACGAGTTACGCGGCCGTGTCTCTACCGTGTCTCTAATAACCCGAGTCGTTCGTAAATTCAACGTCGTAATTATTCGCGAACTTTGCTCGACGTTTCTACGCGTACGCCGTTTCTCGTCGCGACGATCCACCGTCCATTCGACTATATCGTTTCAACGATATCGAGAACCGGAGTTACGAATTAAATTATATCCCTTTCCATAGGCGGTGGATATCCATCGTCCCTCGTAGCAACACGGCCGGGGCACGGTGCATCGGGAATCGAATCGATAGCCGCGACGATCCGCTGGAACGTAAAACGCGGGGTAATTATTTTTAACGCGCGTCGATCCGCGCCGAAAGGACGAGGCGAGGCGTGGGTAGAGGTAAATCAAAACGGAGAAGGATTCCCTTGTAACCAAAGGCCTAGACGCGAGCGTTGCGACCGCGACGAGTAGTGCGCGCCTGGATGATCGAAGGTAGGCGCGCGCGCGCGCGCAAGCGTCAGGAGTGGTTTGTGCCACTGACTGGCCAGTTCGTTTCTAGGACAGCTAGTTTTTCACGCGATTTTCGCGCGATACAACGCGCTCTGTGCCTAACCTATACCGAGGCCTGGCCTAACCTTCTTTCTTGCTCGCGATGAAATTGCGATCGGTGTTGGCGATAATACGTCGCGGCAACCTAGCAGCCAGTTAGCCAGGCCTGTTGCGACTACGACGGCCGAACGACGACGATTTTTCTCCTTCGTTCAGCTGTCCGTGCTCCGTCGTACCGCGTACTACACTTTGTGCCTCCCCTTCGAATCCTATCTATCGTTTACGTAATTCAAGGCTTTTCGATCGAATGACGAACCGAGGAAAAATGCTCGTCGATACACATCCGCTTCGATCTCTTTCTTCGAAAGATAGAGACCGGCGAGAAATTGACGCCGAGCGAGCGCGCCTACCGATCGGCCAACTTCCAATTTCGCTTCGAATCTCGGCACCGGAGAGACGCGCTCTCGCGCGCTCCCGCGCGATCGATGGAAACGAGATTAATTTCCGTTCTCGTTCGAAAACCTATCTAAAACCCGTGCAAGGGTAGACCGGGAAACCATCCGGGGTGGGGAGTAACTGTCGGAAGGAGAGCGAGCGAGTCACCGAATTTTCGGCAAGACTGCGCGCCAAGAGACGCGAATGGCGCGAATGGCGCGAATGGCGCGAAAGGCGCGAGAGCGGACGAGAGATGGCCCGGTCCGTAGATAGAAACGCGCGGCGTATACGCGGGGTAATAATCGGACGCGGTGGACGATTGGCGCGAGGCGAATAGAGGTCTGGCATGGCCATATAGAGGCAGCGCAGCGCCGAAAGAAGAGAGGACAAACCGGCGATGCGTTTCGGTGCGTAGCGCGCGTACCGGTCCGCGTTCGGATCGTGCGGTCGATCCGCGCTAGCATGGAAGTGGGCAGGCGTTTGTGGCCCTCGTGTGCGTGCGCGCACACGCGTACGATCGCGAACGCGAACGCAAACGCGAACGCGACCGCGTGCTCTCGCTCGTCGATACTCACGATCGCGGAGTGGTGTAAGTGCGTGTGGACGGGCACCAGGAGCACGGGTATGTGGCACAAGGCCGACATTAGCATCTCTACCGGTATACTCCCTACCATTTCGCGTCGTCGTCACGGCACAACTCTATCCGCAGAAACCTGTATTCCGGTTATCTTGCTTTTGCGAGAACGGAGAGACTGGCGTCGCCATCGTGAGAAGGCAAAGGACCTCCTACCACCACCACCACCGCTACCAACATCGACGTCGACGACGTCGTCGTCGTCGTCGTCGTCGAAACCCCCGGAAACCGTTTCGAATGGATATGATCCTTCGACCGGGGATTTTTCGACGGACCCTTTCCCGCGATAACGGGGCTATCTCTCCAGTTATCTGCCGCGACACGACCTAGGGGAGGAGAATGTATTCTTTGTTCCTTGCACTTTTCGTGATTCGTTCGCGGCTCGCGTTATTATCGTTGAAACCGTAAAAGCCGAGATTTTCGTCGTTCCCCGTCGAAACGGCCTTCTGCAAACGGCGTATACCTTACCATTTCCCTCGAATTTCCCTCGAATTTCCCTCGAATTTTCAACAAGACTTTTTTCGAGTCTCGAGAGCTCCGTCGACGCGACGACGGTTTCGGTGTATGCACCGGTTTCGCGACGAATCGTTCGATTAATAACGCCGCGTCGCGGAAGCGCGACTACGCGAGAGCCAGGGACGCGCCAAACTTTCGAAGAAATTTCGCACGCGGATTTCCAGGTCGTCGTCGTCGTCGTCGTCGTCGTCTCCGCTGCCGCCGCTGCCGTTCCGGCGAATCGACGATCCGCTCTCGAATAGGAATAGAAGGAATCCGCATCGAGTCCGATAAGTAATGGAGCATCGAGTGACACCTTAACCTGGATGACCGGTATGTACGCGCTGAAAACTCGCACGAGCGAGCGTCTCGTTCGCTGGATTAGTCGGTGGATGCGAATTGGTGAGATTCTAGCGCGCGTTTCATCCTCGGTGAAACAGTAGCAGCGGCCGGATGTCTAACGAGCGTAGATTCCCCTGTACGCGAGCCTCTATCTCTCTCTCTCATTCTCTCTCTCTTTCTCTCTCTCTCTTACCGCTTTTCTCGTCTCTTTTCAAAGGTGCCGATCGTCTCGGCTTCCTCTCGACCTCTCGATGCGTCGAGAAATCGGACAACGATCCAGGCAAGAACTTGCCGGCCGATTCGCGACCAGAATCTTAACGATACCTATCGTGAATTTTTCCCTCGTTTTCGCCGGCCGGACACGACCGCGGGAAACTTTTCGAATACGGATAGCTTATAAAACTCATTTCGTTTTCGACGCTCCATTAGTATCGCGTTTCGACGAGGTCTCGTCGAATTTCGGGGATCGAAAAAAGGAAAATAAAAAGCGAAAAGAAAATACAGCGTGTCCCGATAAACGTGTAAATTTTCGTTCGTTCCATCTTTTCCGCGGCGGGCAGCGAAATTTTCGTCGCGTCGAATGGAGGAAATCGGGCTAACGAGCCGGACGGTTGGGAAAGAGAGGAGCGGAGAGGAAAAAAAGAAACGGAGAAATGCGAGATTAGCGACGGTGAAAAGAACGCGGGGCAGAAAGTTTTCGAGGAACCGCGCGTGTCACTGCGAAACGAGCATAATATCGGGCTGCGTTATCGTCGGATGCACTTTGGGCTCGCAATTCGGTGCCCCACTCAACGGTACAAAGAGTTCGTTTACCCCGTTTAGACGTGTGAGCGAGGCCAGCTGCTATCGGTCGATTCATGCGCGACATTCGACGGGAACCGACCGAGACGCCGAGAAACCGACGAAGAAAGAGAGAGGGAAAGCCGAGAGAGCGACGAGATAAAGCTGAATTTAAGGCGCGATCGGGGACCCTCTCGAGAACAAACAGAACTGCGACGTCTAGACGATCGTCGCAGATATACAGGGTGTTAATAAATATCGGGCAACATTTTTGCCACGTCGATTCTACGCGTCAAAACAACGAAAGACAGCGAGAGACGGCGAGAGACGGCGAGAGACGGCGAGAGACGGCGAGAGACAGCGGCGCGCGCTCGTCTGTCCGTGTGCCAGATAAAGCTCGACGAGATTTAAACCCGGGGCCGGTGCGTTTCGTGCAACTTTTGCCCGATACGCGTAGGTACTGGTAGACGCGCGCGTCGTTACGCATCGGCGTGGAGACGCGAATGTTAACCGGAGATGGAATTTCGTGAATGTAACGTAATTATTAGGGATTCGCGGTGTGCCTTTTACCTCGCGCGTACGTACGCGATAGGTGGGTGACGGAGAGATCGGCGGGACGAAATTTCAATTACGAATCTGCGGCCGTATCGCGAAAGAGGAAGAACGCGAGCCTACGCGGAGGAAAACGTTATCTCGATTTCGCGATCGACGGCGACGTTGCTCGATTTTCTCCACGGTGACTACGATGAATTTCGTAACGCTTCCAGCAACGCGCCTCGACTAGCGGAAGAGCAGTCTTTTTTTCGACATTTGAAATTTCATCGACCGATAACATCTCTCGGCTAGGTTGCGATCGCTCGTGCAAGTCCGAGAGAGTCCCCCGGATATTTGATGGAAGACGATTTATTTTCGGATCGTGCGAGGCGAACGGGAAAGCGGTTCTCCGATCGATTAAGTAACGGCGAGGAAGACCGAAGACCGCGTGGGAGACGATTCGCCGACGTGTACGAGCAAACGGAATAAACACAGACGGACACCAAAGTTTCTTCTTGCTCTCGCGTGGCGAGGCGAAGCGAGGCGAGACGAGGCGTTACGAGCAGAGACGAAGGTTAGCATCCCCGGGAAAGCTGATCGTCACGGGAGGGTCCATCGAACGTTTTCGTCCATTCGTTGTTTTCCACGGAAACGCGGTACGGTTGGGGAGCGCGCGCCAAGGCGGATAGCCGCGTGTGTAGGCGACGCGACGCCTCGGCGCAACGCAATTCCACACACGGCCACGTATATTATTCCCCTATTCCCGTGTACACGCCGAATGTAACAAGATCCGACGCAAATAAAAGTCCAAGATGTCAGAGCTACCGCAACTCGCTGGACGCGAGTCACGCGAACGTAGGTCGGTTTGGAGCGTGGATGAGGATCGCGGCGAGAATCGATGCTCGGATCTCCGGTGGAAGAAGACGAAAGCGAGCCGATCGCTCGCGGGCAGCGTCGCGCGAGTTTATCGCGATGCAACGGAATCGACGATTACCGAGCAACGGCTGACGCGGTGGATCGTCGACCGTGGACCGTCGACGGAACTCGACGGCAGACACGGCAGACACGGCAGACACGGCAGACACGGGTAGACACACGGTGGACGCACGGTGCGCGGCGAATGACGTTATCACCGCCGAAATAGCGTATCGATAAGGTCGTCTCTCGGACACGTGGCCAATGACGCGCACGTCTGGTCTCGATAGAATTCCATTAATCTGGCTTACGACGACGGCGATCGCCGCTGCTGCTGCTGCTGCTGCTCGGCATGCATCGCTGGTCGGGACGCCGGCGGGGGCGTCTTTATTCGCGGTGTAATTAATTCGAGCACGGTCCCGTCGAAATAATGCAATCTTATCAAGAGGCGAACACGTGAATACTCGTGAGCCACTGTCAGATAACGCGGATATTTTGGCGGGTAGACGCGCACCGATAAGCACCTCCCGTCTCGGATTTCGGGAAAAACGAGCAGACGAAAACACCGGCGCGGTTTCCTTTTTCACCTGCTCGAATTAATTATCTCGCCATCGATCGTTCGATCGTTCGATCGCGACGTACACCCGGCTCGAAATAGAGAGTTTTCAATAAGATTATCGATAAGTCGAACTTTTTTAACCGATTCGAGAGTATCTTTCACCCGTAATCTAGTATCGCTATCGTTTCGCGCGAAGAAATGCTCGAAACGAGAGATAAAGCGAGTTCGTAGTTAAATCGTATCGGTGTGTTTTTTAACGTGTCATTGACACGCGAAATGCACCGCTCGCTTCGCAAATAAGTCGTCTTTATTCCCGCGCCTACGCGGTCCATCGTTTCTCGCCAAAATAATAGCGTTATCGATAAACAGTCGAAAACAAACAACGAAATCTACGCGCGTATCTATGTTGCACCCGGTGCAGCCAGCGCACGATAACAATGCACCGACGCAGACGACCACGACCACGACCACGACGTGAACGTGGACGACGTGGACGACGTGGACGCGTGCAATCCGAAAGAAATGGAAAAACGAACGTCTCGCGTGGTCCAGATAGATGGGATCTCTGGGTCGACACGATACGGCTGGCGACGATTAGCGAAATCGATGTTACGACATCGAGCGATAACGTCGAGAACGACGATTAACGCGACGTTTTATTCGATTAACGAACAAAGTCTCCGTTCTTACTAGGTCGCCACGTAAATTCCATTTTTCCTCGTACACTTTGCGCAGTCCGAATTACGCGGCGTGTCATTTCTCGCGGTTAGCGCGGGGAAGAAAGGGAGAAAGGGGGAAGAAAAGGAAGAAGAACGGAAAAGGAAAAATTGCAGCGAAGCGGAGCGGCGAGTGGGTAAAGATCGGGCAACGAGCGGCTGGCTCTGGCGGCGGAGAGAGCGTCGAAACGAGCAACGATGGACGGAAGACGGAGGAGGTAGAGCGAGCAGATTTTGGACCACCCTGTAGCGGAGAAGTGAGGTAGGTTAGTGAATCGACGGGTGTTATCTGGATGCACGGAACGTGCAGACGGCCAGTACGGAACAACATGTCCGAGTCAGCGAAACAGAGACACTTTAAGCAAAGCTGGCGAATCAGCTTGGCGGGCGGCACTTAAAGTGCACTTTCCACGCACGAGGTGCAGTTTTCTCCGGCGTGCACGCGATACCGAGTTCAACGACGGCGGCTTCTCGACCGCCCTAAACGGCCCATTTTCGTAGGAACTAGAGACGGTGAATCGTCGACCGGTTAAGCCACCGAATAAAAGTGTGTACCCGCGCGTGTGTTGGATACGTTAAGATCGCGAAACGGCTGAGCGCGTCTAGACGCTGACGATCCCCGAGCTGACTCGGAGCAAACCTTCCCTCCGACCCCGAATATTCGACTCTACGGATTTCCACTGCGCCCATCTTTTTTCCTCTCTCTCTCTCTCTCTCTCTCTCTTTCTCTCTCTCTCTCTCTCTTTTCCTTCGGGCCATTTTGGATTGCCGGCTTCTTCGAAACCAGGCTCGATTTATTATATCATCGACTCTCTGCTTATCTCGTGAATAGAGTACCACGTTGGAAATATTTCTCCTGTATGGCAGTCGCGATTTGAATGGGGAAAATGCTGCATGGGTGAGTGGCAGGATTTCATATTACAGATATCTCTTTTTCTTTTTTTTTTTTTT
>NW_016909955.1:430270-470301 GCF_001483705.2 Eufriesea mexicana
CTCTTTCCTCCGGCCAGAGCGAGTCACAGCGATAAGGGTGCGCGCGGTGCATCTTTCGCGCCAACAACTTCGGCCCGATATCGAACACGGTGAAAATTATCGGATGCCAGATAACCCTTTTTACCAGCTAGTTCTTATCGTTTATCGGTTGGTACTTAAAGTGCGATATCCATCCGAGTGCAGTTTACGTATTGTGCGCGACGAGCGGGAAATTTTCATCGGGATCCCGATGGCTCGCGAGAGCGATTAGCGAAATCGACTGTCCGATCGTTTTCACACGCTCGCTCGTCTCTGCGTGTATAAGACACGTTCGTAATCGAGTAGCCCCCCCCCGGTAACCGTTTCGCAACTTTCGCAAGAATCGACGAGACGCGGACCAGAGTGAAACACGGGCGACAAGTGCAACGGATAAACGCGTATCCGACGCATAAATCGACCTTTACGTCGAAAACGATAAATTCCGTGAATCGGAGCGAAGAAAACAAGTGGCGGCGAGAATCTCGGAAGCGGTGCCGCGCCGCGCTCCTCCGCGCTTCGCGCGTCTCTCGGCGCGTCTCACGGCGCGTCTCTCGGTGTCTCTCGGTGTCTCTCGGTGTCCACTCGTTAAACGTACGCTAGCTCGAGTATCGATCGACCAGGGATTATTTTTATCGCGATCCAGTGAATTCCACGAGTTTTCGTCGCGCGCGCGTGCGGACGTTGAGCGGAAAACGAAGACGGGTCACGACAATACCCATCCGAGTCGTTGCTACGTATCGTGGACAGGCTGCTGCGCCACCGTTGAATACCGTTCGAACCTGTGGAATTTTACGCGAACTGGGACGCTCTGTTTTGGCCAGCGATCAGCCAGAACTTCGCAGCTGTGCATACAACCACGAGAACCGGTGAGTATATCGCTGCAACTTTCCTATTGCATCGAACGCGAAGAATACACGCGCGATGAAACGCGACGCGTTTGCGTGGCGTTCGAATAAAACCAGCCAGCCAGCCAGCCATCCATCCATCCATCCATCCAACCATCCATCCGACCATCCATCCAACCAACCAGCCAGCCAGCCAGCCAGCCAGCCAGCCAGCCACCGCACCGGTCGTCGAAACTTCGTCCGTCTCTCGTCAACGACCGGATCTAGCTCTCGACCATGTTCTCGGACGATTTCGCAAAAACGAGTTTAAAGTTTCGCGCGCGACTTTTTTCCCGGTAGCGTGATTCGCGAATTACAAGTAACCAACGTTTGTTCGTTAACGCGGGATATTTACAGCCTTCGCGAAACCACTCCTCCACCTCCTCCTCCTCCTCCTCCTCCTCCTCCTTTCGGAACGGATACTCGACGATTCGCGTTGAAACGGCCAACGATTTCCACGCGTCGCGTTTCGTAAGCCGTTGCTGCATCGGAAAAGTATCTCTGTACAGCAGCATAGGAGGGAGAAAGATAACTCGATGCAGGCCGAAATAAGACGATAACCGGATAAAGCCAGGCGTGCGTCGTCGTCGTCGTCGTCGTCGTTGGTGGATTCGAATTTACGCATCGAGATTCGACAGACGTGGCGGCTCGCGTGTAGCCGTGCTCGCTTATTATCGGAGTAAACGGCGTATTGACTCACCTGACTGTCGCGAGTGTGAGTCAGAGAGACAGAGTTGCAGATTGTCATGCGATGCATCGCGATCGACACTCGAAACGGACGAAACTGCGCTCCACGCTCACGGACGAGTCCATATTTTCGTGGGCGAATGGCCCGGTTCGAGACCATTCAGCCAAGCCTGATTCCGTTCGCGTCTACCGTGTGTACACGTGTGCACGCGCGAGTTGCTATGCATTGGGATAGGTCGTCGTGTTCGCTAGGACAGAGGGCGCTTTGTTCCAAGAGTGCCTCGAGCGCGTAATCACCACGCCGGACCACTCTTCCACGTTCCTGCCATACGCACGTTATGTCTTTTTCTCTCTCGCTCTCTCGCGCTCTCGCGCTCTCTGCTCCACGATTCCGTCCCTCCGAGCGTCGTTCGCCAGACCTATCGGCAATTTTCGCCTATACAACCCGTCACCGTTTCCTCCCGATCGTTACGAATTTTCGAATTTTTCCTGCTTTCCGCGCTACGTCGCACGATCGCGTTATTCCGTTTACAGGATAATTCGGCGATTAGCGGAACGACCGATTACCGGCTACGAGACCGCTGCGGCGAATAATCGAGAGGGTCGCGATTCGTGAATCAGCCGGTAGCGCGCACAATGTACGAATACAGAGAGTGCGCGGGCCATTGAAAGGCAGCGAGGCAAACGAGAGAAGAAGAGGGTAAAACTAAAAAGGATAAAAAGAGGAGGAGGTGAAACGAGAGAGGGAGAGAGGGGAGAGGAGAAGCTCGGTGCAGCCGTATTTTCGGGTGACCGTGGCCCTGCCCTCGGGACTGGATCGTTTGTGTGCCACTCGGTGCATTCTACCCGCGCACAGGGGCGCGCGCGCGCGCACACCAACCATACACGGCGAAGAGTAAAGCCGCGTGCGTGTACGATGCACCAGCGTGCACACCGTCGCATTTATATTTGGCTGGGGGGCGGAGTAGGTTCGGCGGTTTCGAGCTCGAGCGAGCGCGTTCGCGCGTGTGCGTGCGTGAGTGCGTGCGTGCGGGCTGCGTGACCGCGACGCACGCTTCGACACCGAGACGCACACAACGCCGTAGCCCGCGTGCATACGCCGCTTTTTGCATGCGCGTACTCGCAGAGAGAGAGAGAGAGAGAGTGAGCGAGTGAGGGAGAGGAGGAGGGGAGGGTCAGTGGTTTCGTCGGTTTTATTATTCGGCACTGTACGCCAACTTAACCTAGGTCAGTGTGGTAAAAAAGCTACACGCTCAGCGAGTTCGCAGTGCGCGCAGAGCGCGCGAAAGCGAGAAGCAACGATCCTACGGGAGAAAAAGGGAAGGAAACGGCGCGACGCGTGTGCGTGTCCGACGCGCGTGTACGTGTAAACGTACAGTTGCCGGCGTAAGCGCCCTCGTATGCACGCTTGCCACGAATAATCGTGCGCGACACATCCGCTGCCGAACCAGTGCCCGTTCGATGCGACTCGTACTCGCTCGCGCGCCAATTTTTCCTCCTCTCTTTCTTTCTTTTTTCTTTCCTTCCTAGGTACGCGTTGCGCGTACGTACCTACGTACGTACGTACATTCGGTCGGGTTACCTGTTCCTCGAATAGGCCGACGAGTGGATCGCGTGGATCGCGTGGGAAAACGGACGCGCGGCGCGGCGGGGTGAAAATTGGGCGAAACGGAGGAAAGTGTAGGGGGTGCGAAGCAAAGGTGAACGGTCGTACGAGAGTGTGGCAAAGTGCCGAAAGCTCGGCAAGCGCGCCGGTTACTGGTAGAAGGAGTAAAAGCGGGGAAAGATGGAGCGAGAGGGAAAGAAAGCCTGCGGCGGAGGGGAAGGCGTAAGGGGGAGAAAGACGGGAAAAGGGGCGGAAGAGGGAGATGGAAGGACCATGGCATAGGTGGGGTCGGTAGTTTCGCCAGTTAGCTGGGTTTAAAACAGCTGCCAAATTTCCCTCTCGGCCGGGAGAGTGAGAGTGACCCATCGAGAGCGAGTGTGTTCCACATCGTGTTTCGCAGCGATACAAGCCGGCGCAGCCGGCTGCACATGCACACGGACGTGCGCGAGCATACGCGCGCACACGTAGCAGCGGATCTCCACATGCACCGATGCAGGCGGTCGAGCCATTTGTGCGCATCCATGCGCGCGCTCCTACATGCACGTCTGTACGTGTAGACGGAACGCGAGTTGCACCCATCCGTGAGTTCGTCTGCCGTTGCACGTGTGCTCCTATACGTAGCCGTGCAAATGGCGTGCACACGCGCGCGCACACACACACGCACACGCACACGAAAAAGCACGTGGCAAGTTTCGAACGCGTTTACGCGAACATCGACTAACCGAACGACGACGTACGAGGAGTACACACCGAACACGGCCGTACCGCGTACCGTGTATCGGTTCGTCGGTGGTGGATACAACCCGAATACGCGAGCACGGACCACGCTTTGCAGGCGTCTCGGCGTCTGCATGCATATCGCATGCATCCACTACTGCTCAACGGCGACGCCGCCGCCGCCACCGACGACGACGACGACGACGACGACGACCGAGAAGCGTGTGACTCGCCAAGATGGTCAATCTCCTCTACGATCGGTCTTTGCCGTGTTCCCTACGCGTTACCTATCTACCGCGGACGTATCGGGAAACGCGTTCGTATATAGCTTATCGTATAGTCGCGCGTTATACCGATCGAGTATCGCGACGCGACGATATCCTCTTTGCTCGCGTCTTCGATTATTAGGACAAGTAGAGGAAACCCGTGCCGCCTCGGACGACCCAGTGTGGCCGCTTCCTTTCCGGTTCCGACTACTTTCGCGTAGATGGACAATCTCCGATCGGCGATGGGATATGACGAGCCGAGAGATTTATCTTTAGCGGTGCGTTGCCGGCGAGGGTTTAAAAATAACGCTCGCATCGGAGGAACGACGATCCTATCACGGATGAAATTTCTGAGAATTCTAACGAACCAGAGACGAGTAAGGAATTCGCGGAAGGTGAAAAACTCGCGCGATAAAGGGACAAGGGAAGAGGACGCTGCAGGAAATTCTGGCGTAGGAATAATAAGCGACATCCACGGGGAGGAAGGAGACTAATCGCGAGGCGTATACCGGAAAAGTTGAGGTTTCTACGGGTGAAAATACGAGCGACGAACACCGTGGTATTCTCGAACGAAAAGAACCTTCGAATTCCAAGGATATCCTATGATTGCAACGGGCATAAGCCAGAAATCCGAGAATGCGACGTTAAAGCGCGAAAGATACGCGGAGAGAGAAAAATGCCGGACGATATAGTACGTACGCGCGTAAACTATACATCGCTGTATACATAATAGGCGTACACGCGCGAAGGTATAAGCGACTAGGAGATGTCCTCGGTAGGATCGGTGGCGCGAGTGGTGCGAGCGGTGGATAAGCGGCTTGGCACTGGAACCTCGTGGCCGGTCGAAGATTCGTCCGAACGCAAGTAGAGCGGAACGTCGTCGTAGGCCACGCGATACTTTGGGTGCACCTGTCGAAGGATATTCGGGACGGCGCGGTACCCGATGGAAAAGTTGAGAGTCGCTGTGCTCCATGTCTGGATAGATGTGGTAGGGTGTGCGGAGAGGACAAGTCCGAAATGTGCGGGCACTGTCAGTTTCTGGGACTAGAGCAACAAGTAGTAACCGCGTTTATATCGACGCCGTTGGCTACGTAGTGGATGCACGGTAGGTATTAGTATATATGTAGGTGCATATATAACGTAACCGAATATATAGGTCGGCTGCAACGCGGCGGCAGCTGACGCAGCAGCGGAGCCGGTTTAAAGCGCAGTCGGTTACCCCCAAAATTTTCCAAGTCGGACAAAGTGGGGGTAGTCCGTTGACTAGCGGCAAGCCACCTCCGAAATACATGGAACCTGCCATGTACCGCCCCCGTTCTCTTATATACCCAGCTCTACATACTATGCACAGTCGATCGTCCAATGTCGCGCAGCAACAGTTTGCCAACGGCACGCGCGAAAAAGCTGGCGAAAATTTTTACCCCGCGCCGAATTCGCTGGTTCCCGCGCGTAGAAATTACGGGCGCATCGCGCCGCACCTAGCCGGGCTCGCGTGTTTTCATTATCGCACGGTTCGTCGTTCCCCGTTTCGCCTGCGTACACGCGTGCCGGATTATCGCGGATAAATCGATTAAATATCGGTCGACGTTCGCAAACCGCATCGATTCGCCGTATCGAAAATATTCGAGGAAATTATCATTGGGTCGATTAGCATACAGGCGCGATTACAATAGAGACAGAGAGAATTACACGAGCGGACGTAACTAAAATCGGCAGGGGAATAAAATGCCTCGTTGCAAACTGGTCAAAGCTAAAATCAGGTTCACGTTGCATTGAATTTCCAGTGAATTAAGCGCGGCGAAGGCCGTCTCTGCGCTCTTCGATAATTTTCGGGAAATTAGCCGTTAATAACGACGAAACGCGGTTAACCGAGTCTTTTCGCGGACAAGCTCGACGATTAAGCGCGTTATTCGATTAAACGTCAATTAAATACGTTCGCGCAAAACGGGTTCCGGGTGCAGGGTAAAACGACACCGATCGAATCGTTGGAACCGCGCGCTGGGCACCGCCGTCTCCGAGCGGCGCGCGCTTATCATCTCGGTCGCGGTCGTGCCACGGTTTCCTCCGAGAAACGCGCAGAGTCGAAATCGTTTCGAGTGCCGGTCGTTGACTTTATTTGTACCTGTGCCAAGCGCAACCTTCGCCGGTGTCGGTTCTACCTACCGCGGCTATGTACCTACCTACGCGCGTGTATGTACGTACATACGTATGTAGGTAGATGGCACACGGTGTAGGTACATATGTACACGCGCGGCTCAACTGCTCGCGCAACAAGTAGGTATCGCCAAAATATGGCCAGACGACCGGCGAAGAGGAAACGCGAGAGACGAGAGGAGACTGGCTTTCCCCGCGACTCTTCGTATTCCGGCCACGAGAGCCGGTGAATTCGGAATTTTCAAGGGCGGTAACGCCGGAATTGCCAGCGTCGCTGCTCTTACCGGCGTGTACATCGGGAGACGCGCTCGTTACGAAAAGAACACACACCGATCGTGGCGCGAGTGCCAGCCAGAGTGGAAAATTAACTTAATTCCAAGACGTATGGCCAAGCGGCGTGTGCGCGAGCGCGAGCGCGCCACCACCGGCACAACCGAGAAAGTTTGCCGAGTTATCAGTGCATAGAATCGTTGGCGCCGCTCCAACTAATTACAAATTAGTTACAAAGCTTGCCGAGATTCGACTTTATCGATTCGTAATGACGCGTTTAACTTTATCGGTCCGATATAGGGTATCGATCCGACTATCGCCTTCCGAGGGAACCAATCTCTCCCTTTCTCTCTCTCTCTCTCTCTCTCTCTCTCTCTCTTCTTTCGCTTCGGTTGCCCTTGCACCAAGCAAGAAATTATGGCGAACCTTTCCACTGGCGCATACCTTGCAAATCGCGCGCGCGGCTAGGATTCGACGCTTTCCATGCACCGCTTTCGGTCTCACGATCTTCGAAACGATTTGAATGCAGCAGGCGAGCTGCGATCGTTCCCGCGAACGCTGCACCGTCCGCGTACGAGGACTGTTAAAATTGCCGTTTAAATAATTTCGATCTCGATCACGATCTTCGTGAACCCGATCTCGAGCAACGACGTGGTCACGGTCAAGGTTTCCTCGCGCAACGTCCACGAGGGCGTGCGCGTCCGTCTGGTCGAAAGTTAATCTTCGTTAACCCCTGAAAAACGCGTTCGCGACGCGGAGTTTCGGACGATCGTGTCGGAGCGGAGCGTGGAGGAAAGGCGGAGCGGCGAAGAAAGGCGATGATTCGTTGGCGATGGTCGGTTATCCGTGCAGGAGCGTAGTACCACGGCATGCGAGTTACTTACGTAATACCAATTACAGTGGCTACGATAGTTAGGAGTAAACACTGGTTCGTCACCGGCATTTATGCACGCGTTACTCCGTGTCGGAGAAGAAGAGAGTAGAGCTCTCTCGCGATCGTGGTTGGAGCAAGGAGAAAACCCTTTGCCGTGCGTAACGCACCCGATAACGCACCGGTGCGAAGCGTATTCTCTCGACTGGCGTCAACCGTGACGCCACATTTACCCTGACGTCACGCATCGAGACGGTCTTGGAGAAATTTCGCCGCGACGCGACCGCGTACCACGCGTATCGCATGTATGCGCCGGTATCGCGTTTACCGAGTTGCTCGCGAATCGCGAAGCGCGTTCGTTTCGCGAGCTCGTTACGATAATACGTATCGCTGGCTAATAAAACGAATTACGTAATTTACATAATCGATACAATTATCGCGAAATTAATTTAAGTAATTGCCGACGTGGAAATTTCTGCTCGCGAGCAAAGTTAATGGGCCAGCATCGAGATGCAACCTACAAACGATTCTCGTTTCGGTTGCATCGCGTCAACGTAAACGCGAACGTAAACGCGAATGTAAACGCGAAACGAATCGAGAGTCCGCGTTCTAATTGAATTAATACCGGCGATGGTGGTGGTGTCGGTGGTGTCGGTGGTGTCGGTGGTGTCGGTAGCGACGATGGTGGCGGCCGATGGTGGATCGTAACGCGTAAAACAAAACGTTTCCTCCGCTTTGCGCGACGTAACGGCTCGGGCAAAGAGACTCGAGGACACGCCGGGATACCGGGAATCGATTCGAGAGGTGCATCGAGAGTAGCACGGATGCGTTCGCGACGCATCGACGAATGCCCCCGCGAGTCGGCGTCGTCTCCGACGGGCCGGATAACTCCCGCGTCGTTCGCGTCGACAACGTGACGCGTGACGTCGAGCGTAGAGCGCGAACGTGGCGATAAGCGGAGATACGGTCAAGGCCGGCTTGCATACCGGTCTGTCCGTTCTCTTTCCTGCACCGGCTCGACACCGGAATCAACGCGAGCGCGGCTCTACACGCTCGACGCGACGTCACGCTTCCATCTAGACGACCACGCGACGACTCTCACGACGACTCTCGCGACGACTCTCGCAACGACCACCATCGCGACCACCATCGCGACCACGATCACGACCGCGAGCAGCAGAAGAAAAATGACCGCCGCGCCGAGAACCATCGCCAGTTGCGAGGGGACCGTCCTCCGTAGATTCCACTCGCTTCGTTTCGCTTCCCCTCTCGCGCGCTCTTCGAATTCGGCGCGGCCTTCGTGGAAGGAGCCGCGCGATTGGTCCGACTGACCCACTGCCACTGACCTTGGGCCCATCCACGCACCGACAGACCGAGCGAACCGGCTGCCCCCATCCGCTACCTCGCGCACTTTCGGCAACATGTCCGACCAAACGAGACGCGTGCCGCTGCCGAGAAAGCAACGGGGACGGAACGAAGGAAGAGCCGCGTCGCCGATCAGCTGACCATCCTCTCGATCGAATCTCCTCGAAATCCTACGTCCGCGCCGTCCGGAAACCAGTCATCGATTGCAAAGTTTCTCTTTTCTTTTCCCTTTCTTCCTTTTTCCATACAAATTTGGAGAATGGCAAACGGAATGGAAGGAGCGACCGAAACGGACGCGATACGACTCGGGGGAAAGAATTTCGAACGAAGATTCCGTTCGACTCGATAACGCGTACCACCGATAAGATCGTCATTGTCCCGTGCGTTCGCCTTCCTCTCCTTTCATTTTATTCGCGCTCGATAAATAATTCATGCCGCTTTTCGAGGGAACAGCGTGTACCTCGTAACCTTGTCGCGCTCCTTGATCCCGGCTCGAGTGAGACAACGCCGGTTGCCGTGTCTCGATGCTCATTCGAGGGCGCGAAATTCGTGGCGAAGGTTCGTCGAGGGTCAATGGAAGAGAAAGACTCGATTCCGAATCGATCTCTCTTACGCCAGGCCTTGCGCGTGGCCTGTGTGCCTCTCTTGTCTCCTTTTTCTTTTTTTTTTTTTTTTTTTTTTTTCCCTCTTTTCCTCCTCTTTTTCTCCTCTTTTCCCGGACCACCGACGACGAATATCGGCTCCTCGAGAAATTTCGAGCGCGCCCGATCGATACGCGACACGGATTGGTGGGAACGCGATGGAAAAATTGGCGACGGCGGCGGCGACGGCGGACGAGGACGGATAAGAGGTCGAAAAAAGGGACGCGTGACGAAAGTTCGGCACGCTCGGCGCGCGTTCGGCTCGAATCTAAACCGTTCGCGAAGATTTGGCGTGCGTGGCTCCGCCTCCTACTCCTATCCAACCCATTCTAAACAAATGAATCATGCTCCAAAATGGCCGACTGAATTTAGACGTCACGTGGCATCGACGGACGTATACACATGCACGCGCGTATCCGATCGCTGCCACCGCCGCCGGAGCAGTTCGAGCAGTGCGGCTGCGAAGAGGAACTCACGCATAAAATACCAACCGTTATATCTCGTTCGAGAGCTTACGAATAGTACGCTCCTTTACTCTCCCCGCTCTTTCCAAACATATTCGCCAAGCGACTCTCGTGGTCGACCTTACTTTATCGATCCATCGATCGATCCGTATCCGATGGCTCGTAAAAGTTTGGCCAAATCATAAGGCGTACGCGAACGTCGCGTTGCGAGGGAAAAATAGAGAGGAGACGGTGGAAGGCTTGGGAGGAAAAGAGAGGGCACGATCGGTGCGTGAGCCGACGTGGATCAACGAGACGCGTTTAGACGCGGGTCTACGACGAGGATCGACGCGACGCGCGACGGTAGGCGTAGATTTTTCGGTACGTGGCTCAGGCATTGGCTCGCAAAGAGAAAGGCCGCGTAAAGCGGGCTGACTACCCACATGTAACGACACGCAGCTTAAAAGGCCGGTGGAAAATTTAACGTCGAGTATACGTGGAATTGGTTTTGCCGCTGGATTAAACGACAATGTCGATTCGGTCAAATGCCGCGCGCTGCGTCTCGTTCCCTCTTCGAGACGGCTCGCGCGAGCGGCCGCGTGCGGAATCGCGCTCGGCATCTGCTCGTCCCCGTTGGAAAATACACCAATTTCGCGAGTATCGCGTAACGGATCCATCCTCGTCTCGGCTCTCACCGCGTCGTCCATGCTCCGTCGCGGCGACGGCTCCGTTGTCGTGAGAGCCGACGCAGAAGGCGTCGACATAGGGCGCCCTATCTAATCAGCCACTTTCGACTGCCATCTTGAAACCCGAAGCACGCCGTGCCCCAAGATTATCTAACGAATTTCTAAACCGTCCGTTCGTCCGCCCGCCTCAAGGTCCGGCGTGATCGCCTCTTTTACCGTCGAGATCCCCTTCTCTGTCACCTTCCTCTCGACACCCCGACGCCCCTTCGCGCCGCTCTCCGGCTATTCCGAATGGTCTTGCGCAAAGTTTGAAACGGTACGCGAAAAAGATAGGCTTGCCCGCGATAAGATAGACCAATAAATATATAGATAGGGCGCTGTTTCGACTTCCAGCTATCCTACGAAACGCGCGCGATATTGCATATCGCGTATATGCGCGTGTGTGCGCGCGTCTACGCGGGGGACATATCGCGAGAATTCGCGAAAGATCTCCGGAAATCGAAGGGTAGTACTCGAGGAGAGCTGTCGAATCGCGCGATCATTTTTTCCCCGCGTCGTAGAAAGAGCGCGTGGACGCGCGTTTGCACGTACGAGGAGGAAAAAATAGAGAAAGAGGGACGACGTGGATGCGTACGCGAGTTCTGGCAATTACGGCGAGGTAAGAAAGGCACGGGAGGGGGTATTAAATATGGCCAGATAAAAGTTATAATCGCGTTTATCGTAGATGCACCCATTAATGAGAACTTCATGGTCAATTTAACGAGATTTTACGATACCGTGACTGTAGCGCGGGAACCGGTGCGCATATTTTCAGTTAATAAATTAATTAATAGACGTTCGCGGGAATATATATATATATATATTGGAAAGGCCGTAAAGTTCTCGCTTCGAAGGCGTATCGCGTTGGCGGACTAGCCGAAAGACAGCGGTAGGCTTTTATTCGCATGGCGCGTCTCCGGATGTTGCTCGCGACGCCTATTTATTGCCCATCGATCTCCAGAAAAGCTAGCGAACGAACGCGGTAGCTCGGCGCGCCATAGCGATTAGCTTTTAAATTTCAAATCGCAGCAGCAACTGCATCAAATTGTCTCCTATTAAAAGTGTCATGGCCACGATGGCGTACGCGGAGGAGCGGGGCGGAACGCGGATCAGGCGCGGGTTACCAAACGTCTGCGTGCGTGTTCTCTTGCGTGAATCGGCCACGCTCGCTGCCAGCTCGGAGATGGAAACGTGCGCGACCAATGAAAAATCTCGCTCGCGATTTATCGCGGTGCTCGTGGAATAACGGATCGTTAAAATTCGTCGGACTACCGACGAGAGTAAGAGCTAATCTTTTTCGCTCGAATTGACTCGGCGTTGCTCGTTCGGCTGGTCGAGAGCCGACGTCGACGACGACGACGACGACGACGACGACGACGCGAATAATTTCCACCGTTCTACCTTTCGGTTCGAAACGAAATTGGTTCGATCGGCCGGCGTTCCAGAAACCCGGTGAGGCATTCTTAAATTGGATTCTAGAAGGATCGCGTTTTACGAAGAAAAGTCTGGGAAAGGAACGGGGAAGGAAATCGATAAAATTCGCATGTAAGAATGCATTAAACCGATCTATGACCGTAAGACAAAGCAACGCGACTGTACGCCTCTCTATATACGTATGGTGGTTTTAGGAAACGGGCAAACGTTCTTTGCTCTAAAGATAGCGATTCATGTCTCGGAGTAACGTCACGCGTAACTCCTTCGAGTCTAGAGGCAAGGAAACGGAACGCGGATGAAAGATTTTTCGAAACGCGCGACCCGAGTTTTCGCGGGAAAACTCCAAATTTGCCGCGTGGTTCGCGATTCGCGCGGCGCTCTGTACATCGACGCGTAACGGTGCCAAGTCGACGACGACGACGACGATGATAACGACGACCGTAGAGATTCAATGGACCCCGTCGAGTTTGGCGATCCTCGATGTTCGGTCGTAGAAAAGAAGAGCGGCGCAAAGTACTGGCGTAACTCGTAGAGAACGGTGGTACACCAAAGTGACCGTGCGTGAGCGATTCAACGTTTGAGAAGGATGGCAGTGACGAAGGTAACGGTGTAGTGGTCGTGGTCGTGGTCGTAGTAGCGTCAACACGACGACAACGACGACGAGAATACGAGTAGAAAGACGAGGACTATGGCGACGGTGACAACGACAACGTCGACGTTTGTGACTACGACTACGACTACGACTACGAGAACGACAATGAGAACACGAAGGATGGTGGTAGTAGTGGCAGTGCTGGTGGTGGTAGTAGCGATGGTGGTGGCGGTGAGTAGAAGAAGGTCGCGTGTATTGGTAACGCGGATGATACACATAGTCGAAAGGTAGTAGTAGTCGTGGTAGTCGTAGTAGTAATAGTAATAGTAATAGTAGTAGTAGTAGTAGTAGAGTAAGAGTAGTAGTAGTAGTAGTAATAGTAGTAGTAGTAGTAGTAGTAGTGGCGCGAGTCGGTGGTGAGGAGGATAGCGGTGGTGTTGTCGGGCGGTGGTGGTGGGACGAAGATGGTGGGGTGGTTGGATGGCGGCGCTCCTAGCGCGCAAGCCGCACCGTCCGACGCGGATGCAGTTACGGGAGCGCAGCGCGACCCAATGCAACTCGACGAACGTCGCATATCCGGAGCCGGATCAAACGTCGAGGCCTGGGCAAGTGGTGCGTGTGCGTGTGTCGCTTCATCTCCCTCTCGCCTGTGCGCCCGTGAAACACGCGAGAGAGAACAAGGGGGAGTGACGGGAAAAAACGGAAGCAAGAAGAAACCCGAAAAGAAACGAACGAAATGAGAAACGGTGTTTTCCTCGGCGGTGCGTAAGCGCGTCTCTCCTCGAGAAAGAGCAAGGAAAAAAAAGAAGGCGAGGAGAGGGAGAGAGAGAGCGAGAGAGAGAGAGAGAGAGAGAGAGAGAGAGAGAGACGACCGGTGAGAAAGACGACGGAGAGGGAACGATCGTCGCGAAATAACCTTGTCGACTCGTGCAACAGATATTAAGGAATTCGTTGTTTTGCTCCTCCGATCGAGACGAACCGCCGTTGTCGTCGTTGCTGCTGTTGTTGCTGTTGTTGTTGTGCACGCGCGCCGTGATTCGCGCTTCGTACACACGACCTCGCTGTATAAACTCCTCGTTTTCCGCTCCGTTCTCGTGGTTACGGCGTGCCGCTACGAGCGAGGGAACGCTCCTCCGTTCCACAGAGGAACCGCACACACCACCGGCAAGTAGAACAATCGACGGATCGTTCTATCGCGAACGATCGAAAAGACACGCAGCCGAGAAATAGAAAGAGAGTGGGAGAGAGTGAGAGAGAGAAAGAGTGAGAGAGAGAGAGAGAGAGTGAGAGAGTGCGAGAAAGAGAGAAGGAAGGAAGGCAGGAAGGAAGAAAGGAAGAGAAAGAGGGAGAGAAAGAGAGAATAAGGGAGAAGAAAAGACGAACCGGTGTGTGCTAAGATCGTGGTGGCAGTGATCGTAAGAACGTCGTCGTCGGTCGGCGTACGTGTTCTACGTACTTACGCGGCGAACGGTGGAAAACGCAGATCCGTCGGTGGAATCGCGCGCCTCCAATTTCCTGCCGCTCGAATCCTCCGATCGAATTCGACGAGAAGGAAACGGAAAGGCGCAAAACGATAAACGGAAAACGAAAACGTTAAAGAGCAAAAGGGTGAAAGAGGGAGAGAGAGGGAGAGAGAGAGAGAGAGAGAGCGGGGGGAGAGATAGATAGATAGAGATAGATAGAGAGAGAGAGAGAGAGAGAGAGGGAGAGAAACGAAACGGAACGAGAGAGAGCAAGAGGGAAAGAAAGAGAGAAACAGACAGAGAGGTAGAGAGGAGAGAGAGAGAGAGAGAGAGAGAGAGAAAGAGGAGAATACTAGCGACGCTCTCGAGAGGATCGGAAGGATCGAACGGAGGAGAGCAACAGGCTCCTAGCGTGGAAGGAAGACGGTGGAGGGGAGGCGGTACAACTGGAGAGTTCGGTGCAACCGTCGATTCCATTTCGTTAGTTCGCGCTCGGTCTCCTTTTTCGTACGCGTGTCAGTCTACGAGCGAGCCACAGCTACGTGTTCCTCGCTGGAGGAGACCTTGTCGACGGTTCGCGGCCGTCGATCGTTTCGCGGTCGCGCCTGTGTTTTACGTTCTTTGTCTCGTTTTTGTTTCTCGGTGCGTGAAGAAATCGTAAGCGACGAGACGCGAGAAGATCGCGATTAATTTGGAAGAAAATGTCAAGGAAGATGCGCGGCGAGCGCGGCTACCGGCTCGACGCGAGAGTGGCGAGCCGCTACCAACCATTCTGAGAGGACGGAGCAGCGAGCGCATCGTCGAACGTCGCGCAAGAAGGAAGTGCAACCCGTGATTCTTCCTGCCGTGAGAGTGAGTACCGGCGATGATT
Source organism: Eufriesea mexicana (assembly GCF_001483705.2). Classification (NCBI taxonomy): domain Eukaryota; kingdom Metazoa; phylum Arthropoda; class Insecta; order Hymenoptera; family Apidae; genus Eufriesea; species Eufriesea mexicana. Next base: position 445,278 of record NW_016909955.1, read on the forward strand.
GTTTTTCTCGTCCCCTGTTTCGGAGAAAACCTCGTAGGACGAATCATCGTAGAACGAATCGCGCGAGTACAAGCACGCGTGTACGCGTACGCATACGTATACGCGGCGATCCGCGCCGCTAGTGCGAGAGGGCTTATGTCAACGTGTGCACGCGCGTCCGCGTACACGCGTACGTCCGTGTGAGCGCGCTCGCGCTCGTGCTCGCGCGCACGAGACACACCGAGAGGGAAGAAAGGAAGGGGCCACCGGAGGGGGAGGGCGTGCGAGTAAGACAGACTGAAACCTAGATAGAGCGAGAAAGAGAGTGTGTGTGAGAGAGAGAGAGAACGAGAGGGAAAAGCGAGGGAGAGGGAGGAAGAGAGAGAAAGAGAGCGAGAGGGGTTAGAGAAAGAGCAAAGGGGCCGAAGGGAAGGAGGAAAAGAATCGGGGGAAAAGATAGAGACGGAAAGAGGAGTGCCCTCGCGTGCGCGTGTGTGCATGGAACGAGCGTGTGCACGTGTCATCGTATGCGATTCTAGGTGCGTGAGAGAGCAAGAAAGACGAAGCTGTCGGGTTGCGGAGAGGAGAGGTCGAAGGGAGGGAGATCGACAGGCCACGAGACGCACTAGAGAGCTTCTTAGACACCAAAATGGCCGAAAAGACGGTGCGCGCTCTTGAACGAGCCACGCCGCGCGTTTCTTTCTTTTCTCCGCGTCCTTTTCGCTTTTCCTCCAGCGTTTCGCCATCCTCCGCAAATTATCGCCACCTCTTCCCTATCAACGTTCATCCTCCGTTCACGCGCCATTCGCGAATTTCCGCGGAAAAACGGAAAACGGAAAAAAAGTAAAGCGATCCGCTTTTCCATTCTCGCTTCTCTCGCGCGTTTCGTCGACGCGTTTCGATGCGCCTTCTCGCGCTGGTAGAAGAGTCTTCTTATCGGTGTTTCGTCTACCTTCCGTTCCCGAGTCCTCCCTCTCGTATAACGAGTGACCTCGTTACGTTCGCCCGAGCCGGTCTTATGTCGCGCGTCCGTTACGTTTCTCCCTCTGGGGTTCTTCTGGTTTCGATGTCTGGCCAACCTTGGTTGCCAGCTGTCTCCCGTAGGAGCTCCGAAATATCGCGTGGCACCAACGAGAAAACAAGATCCGTCCCTTTTCCGGGAAACTGCCACAACGCTCTGGCGGGTCCTGCTCGGCAGGAACGTCTCGTCATTCTTTCCCCCTTGGTTCCTCCGCCGAAAAAAAGAGTCCATCGACACGGACGATTCCACGTTTCGGAGCGTTCGAAATTGAACGATTTCTCCCTAATTTGCAAGTTAAATAGTCGCGTATACACTTGGTACAGGGGACGCACGGGCAAACGATTGCGAAAGTATACGCAATGCGTCACGTGTTTCGCACAGGGGAACCTGTCGCTCCGGAACACGTAACGACCGGTACTTGTGCATTTTCAATATCCAAGGGCGACCGAAACGCGAAAGTCGCGGGTGTGTGCATCGCGTGTCGGCGCGAATACAGGCAAGTGGAAACTTTGGAAAATCGAACGAGATACGGACCACCGCGCGAGGCCGAGTTATCTTTTCGCGAATCGTCCGGAAGCTTTGTCTACCGGTCGGTCGATGGGTCGTCCTCCTCGTCGTCCTCCTCGTCGTCCTCGTCGTCCTCGTCGTCGTCGTCGTCGTCGTCGTCGTCGTCGCGGTCGGTACGTAGCCACGACGAGCTACTCTCCAGCGAGCAGCAGATGACCAACTATAGGCGGCGAGCTTGCAACGAAATTTCCTTTCGATAGCGACACACCTCGCCGGAGCGGGTAAACAGATTCTCGGCTGTTTACGTGCTATATACCTATCGGTTACGTTGTAGCCGATCGAGCGATGCGCGCTTGGTTCGCGAGGCAATTAGAACGTGGATGCTGGGAAAACGTCGCTCGTGTCGGCCACGGTTATTATATCGTCGAGCATGCACGGTTTCCGGTAACGCAGCTTTTTGTCGCGATTCTTCGTTCGAATTTCCGTTCGCCGAATCGTATCTCTCTCTACGGAAACTCCAGATAACGCCGGAATCCGTAATTTTCCCGCTCGTTACGCGCTAGCCTTCTTCGACGTTAACGCGAGATTCGATGTCGCGAGAGGATTCGTTCTTAACCTCGAATTCGCCGCGATAAAGCGCTCAGCTCCGGTCGCTTCTTGATAAATCGACGCGCGGCGTTCCTCCGGAAATAGCGAACGTCTACGTTTATGTCAGTCGAACGTTTCACGAGGCGTTCGAGGTAGACATTTATCGACGCGATAACTTAGTAAAATTAACACCTGCCACGGGCAAGATATACCGTGTTTTGATTAGGAATAAATAGAAGGTTCAAGTTCAACCAACGTATCGAGAACGAGTCTTCTCGTCTTCTTACCGATCTCTCGTATCCGCCGGTTTCCACGGCTCCTACCTCCGTCTTTGCGCGTTCTCGCGAGGACCGACTACGTATTCGTTCTTCGGATTCGGGGAAAAATTTTTCGATCGATTTCGCGGAACGCGCGCATCGGACACGACGGAAAGTCCCTGCGATTTTCGAGCGCGTGTCACGAAACGTCCGACCGATGACGTGAAAAAATTTACGAATCAAAATCTCTCGTACGAAAAAATAAAAGAGAAAAATAAAAAATTAAAAAAAAAGAAAAAAAAAAAAACGTACGTAGATACGTGTGTCGGAAACCGCACGTGTCGCGATGCCCAAAAGTTATCGAATTTTATCTCTTACTCTCTGTTGGTCGCAGTCTTGGTTATTCGTGCTGCCTTCGTTGCGAGGATGCTTTTCGGATCGAAGCGATACGACGAGCGATCGAGAAAGTTCGGCGGACCGCCATTTCCGATCACGCGCTAATTCGAATGCGAACGATGGACGGTACGCAATCGCGAGTCCTGTGAGATTTCGCGGTAATATCCGAAATTTCGTATGGCACGGACGAAGGAAAAGTGGCAACATCCACCGATAGACTGGCCCCGCTTTCGCGGAAATTTCAGCGACGACTCTGTTGCGATCGCGACGATTGCGATATAAATTCGTCGGACAGCGAAGAACGTTCGATCCGGGAAGGAACGCGTGTCCGATTTTGCAAGCGACGAGGTTTCGCAAGCGTGTTACGACGAAGCGTCGTAGCGAAGAAATGGCCGGTCGATATTAATTGTAAACACTGCCCAATCCGCCATGTCAAAAGTATACAAAGGATCGCGAGGAGGCTAAATCGAATCGAGCAAACGATTGTCGCAACTGTATCAAATAATAGCGGATTTACATATCGCGTTCGGTGTGCACGTGACAATTATTCATGTAATCCGTTGTCATCCTAGGCCTGCTATATTCGTATGATAATAACCAATATGAAATTCTCTTCGCGTGTTGACACTGGACTACATGGAACGGTTGGGGATCGTGTGCGGCATCTTTAAATTTCGAAATGAACCTATTTACATCGAAAGTACCTTCGATTCCTTCGATGCCCTCGGCCAACGCCGAAAATCGAATCGGACCGGTCGCGATTATTTCGCCGTATCGCTCGATGCCTGAACGCGAGAGAAGTTGGCCAAAAATCAATATCGAGCGTACACACCGCACACACCGGCGTAAATAGATGCGAGGTTTACAGTTTGCGCGTATGCACCGTGTATACCTTTCCGCCTAGGTCGTTTGGAAATCCCTCGAGTCACCGAGACTAATTTTGAGTCCCGTAGTTCACGGTGAAGTTGCGATCAGCCGGCGTAGCGTCTTGTTTTAGAAAGCAGAAATTTGCCTTATTTAGTAGGTTAAACTAGAAAATTCGGTTTGACCTCGATTTAGAACGACAGGCATAGCGTGTCAAAGTCCTTAAGTAGCGGCGAGAGGTTTCCATCGAGCCTGCTGCACACAGTCCGAGCTCTCCCACTCTCTATAGTCCGTTCGAAAATACCGACTAGGATTTTCGCGGACTCGAACTGCTCGAAACGGGGATATTCGCCATCGGCGAAAAGAACCGCGAGTTTCGGCCGCCGAAACTCGTTCCTTCTCTCTCTCTCTCTCTCTCTCTCTCTCTATCTATCTCTCTATCTCTCTGGCATCTGTGCTAATCTCGACGCGTACTTGCATGGAAGGAAAATGCGCGACGTGTTGAGCGAGACGCGTGGTCGGGACTGGGAAAAAATCCGTGCGAAGCGCGTTGAACGCGATTTCGGGGAAATTGAGTATTTTGCGCAGCAGCTTTCCACGCGTCGAGCGTGTCGTATAATCGAAGCGAAAAACCGGGCTGGGACTGGCGTATCGCGTGCAAATAGCGACCAGGGGGGAAAAAAAAAGAGAAAAGAAGGGAACGCGCGATCAAAGTGCGAAAGCGAAGCAAAACGGATCGCGTCGAGGTAACTTTTGACGCGCATAAACGAAAAATTGGTTTAATCGAAACGGTGTGTCGCTCGGCGGTTGGAGAACTAAAAAGCGATAAACCGTTCGGGATATAATTGGTGTAAAACGCAAATTCCGGTACGAGGTTGATCGATAACGTCGCGCGTTGGTATAGTTAGACTTTGACGACTATGGGAATAGTGGGAAATGAAACAACGATAAACTATCGACGCGCGTTGCGTTGCATCGCGTCTCGTGTCGTCTCGTCTCGTCTCGTCTCGTCTCGTCTGGTGTGGTCGCGTCGCGTCTAGCGGCGTAATTTCCACGGACGAATAAAGATATTAAATGCAACGAAATTTTACAGGTCGCGTAAAATCCAAAGTCAGCATTTTTATGTAAAATAAACACCGGTGGCCCGTTTGAAATAACGATAATTAAATTCGAACGAATCGTAATGGACCTTTTTCATTTTAATGTTTCGTGAAAACAAAATGTACGCCTGAAGTGCCCTTTCGAATATTTGCATCCCGCGAAATTCCATGGAACAATACGCGGTCGTGAAAATGCACGTGAAAAATTAACACAACCAATTTGCCGCGCGCCACAGTTAATTCTGTTACGCTTCGTCACATAAATTCGCCAGAAAACCACGATACTACCAGCATTTAATTCCAACAATGGAATCGCGATATCCTGTAAAACGTGTAAGTATTTCTCGATACGATCGTAATTTTCGAGGAATCGTTTATAATTTCCCTACTCGCCGGAACAAACGAAAAACGGGACGGGAAAGCTAAATTGCGCGTAGGATAATTCGTTTACGCGGCCAGACCGCTAGGAAAATGCGATTCTTTAATTCGAAAAATATTACGTAGAAAAAGAGGTACGCGCATGACCGCGCGGATCGTTTGCACTTAGCAAAAACCTAGCTGGATGCGATGTAAAAAAAGAGGCAAACGAAGTATGTCCGTTACGTTTAAGCGCAAACCTTTAGTTTCTAAGCCCGGTGAGCAACAGGTTGCGCCATTGTGACAACTTGAAAACTCCGCTTCCACGAATATTTTCAAAATTCTTTCTCTCTCCGGTCCTTTATGCGGCTTCGCGTAGAATTATTCTTCATTGTTTCCCGAGTTACGAATTCTCTCTCGCTTCTTCTCGCTGTACTTGAGACGCTGACGAAAGAATTCCAATTGCGCAAAGCTTTTCAATTGGAAAGAACGCCCGGAATAACCTTTCCCTGGTACGCACGCTACTCAAGGACTTTAATGATTATTACTTACGCCTGGCCTGACAGCCATAGTCAGAAACCGAATTCCTTTGTTGCCCACGGGAAACCCTGTGTTTTCCGACTCGCTACCTCTACCTTCTCTCTTCGCTTCTCTTCTCTTCTCCTCTCTTCTCCTCTCCTTGCTCCGCTTCGGCCAACGATCAACCGGTCCTCGCGGTCTTCGTCGGGAATAAGAGAAAAGAGGGGCAGAGAAAAGCGGGAGGGCGGGGGGTGGGAAAGGTGGCGGCATGTATCAACGAAATTGACCTACATTTCGAGTTCGATAATCTGCTAAGCCGTAAAGGAAGCGCGTCGCGCTGCTAGCCACGACTCGAATTTCGCGCGACCGATGGCGCTAAGCGGATTCTACGCGGATCGGCGAATCGGTTGACGTAATCGCGAGTAGCGCGCGGAACGTGGTCGTGGAAAGTAACGAGCGATTCGGCGAAATGGAATGAACGGATCAGAACGAGCGTGGAACTAACGAGTAACGAGTCCGTTTAAAATGGGCCCGAAAGGCATCTCTCGAGGAACGGAGAAAGGTGCGAACGCGTGCGCATCGGCGCGATGTGCAGCGGCGTCGCGGCGCCGAATCGCGCCACTGGCCCGGCATGCGAACACCGAGCCGACGACGAGTCGGCGACTGGCGAGAGAGAACCACCACCGCACGTGGATTCGCGTGTGTTGTATACTCGTAGAAACGACGATGCGTCGTCGGTTAACTGCGATGACATTCGAAATGTTTAGACCAGAGTTTGCGAGCCTCTGTTTGTGTGTGTGTGCGCGCGCGCGCGCGAGTGCCTGGGTAGCGTGGAATAGGCAGAGAGCGGATGGATAGGTCGCGACAGAGAAGAGGGTGCCAGCCGGCAGACGCGGAGGGGTTCACGCGCATCCACGCTCATCCACGCACGCACCGATGCGTTTCTGCATACGTGCAGTCGCGCGATCGCTCGCCCGCGCGCATGTTAACAAAATGGCCGGCAGATTTAGACTTACGTAACAACACGCCTGCGTTTACCGAACGCGGTCCGGTAACTTGGTCCCAAGCTATTTCGCTTCCGCGACACTCGCGGCCGTGTCGATGGGAGGGGGAGGAGGGGAGGAGGGGTGGAGGGGAGGAAGGGAAGGGAAGGAGGAGGAGGAGGAGGCGGAGGAGGAGGAGGTGGAGGATCGACTAGAAACCGACGTGGAATCTACGTCAACGACATCGACCGACACGCCTGGTAATTGGAAATTTTAGCGAATCATTCGTGTCGTAATCGCTAGTCGGAAAATTCGTTCGCTCTCATCTCGCCTTTTTTCCCCCCGATATAAAAACGCAAAAAACTCGCTGCGCCTAGCACGACGAATTCATTTGGATCAACGAGTCGCTTCAAGGGTCAGCATATTAAGGCTTACGTAACGGCTTCACGTGTCGAAGACGATACGTAGCGTCTTTCTTATCGTTGGCTAAAGTAGCGGTTGAAACGGCAGAGAGTATACCCGGTGGCGTTGCTGATTTCTCGGAGCATCGCCGGCGATTCTCGCGGGTCGTTTGGAAAACTCGTGAAACCCGTGCGCGATGTTCGGGGCTATACGACGCACGATATCGCGAGTTGGCCTAGCGGTATCGATTCGATTCGTAGCGAGTACGCGGCGCGACCGTCTTTCCGTCGCGCGTAAAATTTACCCATCCAAGATCGACTCTAGTCGTGGCAATCGCTTAAAGGATTCATAGGAAACTGCCAGTTGTAGACCGACTCGCGAAACTTTATATCGAGTCGTCTGAAAAAGCACGGCTATAACTCTCGCGATCGGAATTCGTTTCGACGTTTTGTTTTGTTCCGCCGCTTCGGTGAGACTTGTCTTTCCAGTAGGACAGCTCGGGCTACGTCGCGATTAAACTTTCAGACGTTCCACGCGGCACTTAGCATAAAATGCAGCTCTACGCGACGTGGAATACCGTGTTCGCGCGGGTAAAAGTGCGCGTCACACATTCGCGGCCGAAACTGCCCGAGCCGGGGCGGAATTAGCGAAAATGATGGGTAAGATTTAAGCTTGCGTAACTTCACGTGTTCCCCGCCTAGACAAACGTGTCCTCGACTGAAAGTCTTCTTCGAGTTATTTTTATCCGCGCTACGCACGTACCTGCAGGTCATATCGGGTATTCGAAATGTTAATTAGTCGCGGAAACGTATGGATCAGTTAGACGCGAGATGCAAAGCAGTTGGATCATCCAGTCCTGTCCGTTGCGAGAACAAAGTTGCGCGTTCCACGTTGCGCGCATACCTCGAAATGCGCTCTCTCTCTCTCTCTCTCTCTCTCTCTTTTTATCCTTTCGCGCGTTTTCGCGGTTCTTCCCCTCGTTTCTTCCTCGCGTCTTCGAGATGTCGAAAAAACCGAGTGGCAAAGACGAAGAGGTGCACGACAAAGCTCGTAGGAAGCGGCATCGTGCCATTAGATACGGCAGGATGCGCATCTAGATGGGAATACAGATCGCGTTGCTTTACTCTTCGAATCGTGCTGCATTTATTCATCGAAGTACGTCCAGAATGGAGGAAATGTAAAAATATACGTTTCGATCGTTGTCCGTGAACGCGTTCCTCGCGTTCGACGCGACGAATCTTTCTCTCTCGTCGCATCGATTAATTAGCAAACGTGAACGGGATCGATCGTTTCTAAACCTGGACAGAGGACGAGCGTCGGTGGAGTTTGTCTCCGCGTTAATAGCTTGCGGATCGTTCGCTTAAATACCACGCGTACGCGGCCTTCCGTTACGCGTACCAACAGCCAATCGATACGTAGCGATCGTATAGATCCGATAACGTCGACGAATATTTTCGTCAACCTTCGCACGCGTACATCCAACGGTTTGTTTCTCGTTGCAAGAAACGTCTCATCGACCGTGACGAATAATCGTGTCAACGTTGTCGCTACCAATACCCCGGTATCCACGTGCCATTTCCGAGCTGTTTCTCTTTCGCGTAGATACAACCGACATACCGATGCACCGCGTTATCCTATCAAAAGTCTTTCCTTTCTCTCCTCATCGAGCCACGTTTACGAAATCCACGCGAAAAATCGCCTTTTCGCGCAATTTCTGGCCAGTCGTCGTCGTCGTTGTCGTTGTCGTTGTCGTCGTCGTCGTCGTGGTCGCGATCGAAGAGGATAAAAAGGAATACTTTGAACCAGGATCACGTTGCGTAGGTTATCGTCCAAATCACTCTTTGGAACAGCTAATGGACCAAGACTCTATTAATATCGATAATGGGTAAAATCAGGCCAATAAGCGGCCATGGTACTGATCGTGTTCGAGGATACGGTGTCTACGTACAGATTAACTCGCAGCACGGCACAGCGTCGGTTTGCAGAGTAAACGATCGACCGACGTTCTTGCGAGACTCGTTTCGTCTCTTTCTACCTCCCAACGCGCATTCAAACTGTTAACTATTCCAATGGATACTCGTAAATATGATTTGAAAAGCGCATTTTAAACGCGACTTTAATTTACCTAGTTAAAAGTATTTGTTACGTGCTCCATTTCCAAATATCTGCCGTTCGTTTCGTTGCTTGTCTCGCGAGACACGGAAACAAAAAGGTGGGAAAAAGGCGGAAAACAGGAAAGGAGGAAAAATGGGAAAGAGAAAGAAGGTTGAGAGAGAGAAAGAGAGAGAGAGAGAGAGAGAGAGAGAAAGAAAAGGTCGGACGTTGGAAACGAAATAATAATTTTCCCTATTCTCCCCGGTTTCGTCTGTGGACGGTGGTGTTCGCGTTGTTCGTAGTACTTATTAAGATCTTATCATCGGTGACGTAAGTGTTGGACTGAAACATAGCACTGTAAGGCTAGGCTGTTCCACCAATTTTGCTGCTTTTTGCCTCTCTTACGTCACTGTACAGCCACGCAAAAAGATTTCAAACAAGATCGACGTCGTCGAATTAATCGTTACAGCATTAAATTAGACGCTTCTGCGCACTAGTGTCGTTTTACTAGCGTGCACCGGAGTACTCGCTCTCGTCCACGATCATCTTCGAGATTTAATCGATGTTTCTGTAACTTATTTGTAATCCCGTCGCTGCGAAGTAGCTTTTCCATTACAGATTATACGGAGCATGGTAACCGTTCCATAAGCTTCGAGTGCAACGGACGTTCGTCAGCCGTAAAGCAGCGTTTACTAATTATCGCAGCTGCCATTGACACGCGCTTAATAATAGAACACCGAAATGTTATTAATCGTAAGTAACTCGGTGCACGGAGACACGGAGGAGATTCGTCGGGAAACGTTGGTCGGTTGGTCGGTCGGTCCCATCGTTTTTCCGCCATTCAAAGAATCCGCGAGATTCCCCGGAAAGGAGCGTATCAAACTCGATCGGTTAGCCACTATCGAGCAACTTTCGACGAATCCTATAATTAGACGCTTCGGAGAATTTGCGCGGTCGCGCGATTTATCTGTTCGAAGGATCTACACCTCGCGAGAGGTGTATTATCTTTCGAAACTTGGGAGCAAACGCGTGGATAGCGGTCGGCGTAAAACGCGCTGTTACACGGAACGTATTACTTCTATTGCGCGTCGTACGGGCAACGCTTGAACTTGTTTCGGCGCAGTCGCCGAGCTGCTAAATTGACAATGAACGATCATGCAAATTAGCCTGTACACGAAATTGCGAAGTTGAAAACGGAGGAAAGACCGACTCTGGTGGAATACTGGCACCGGGGAAACGGCAATGGCGATTCTTTTCCGCCACCCTTCCCCCTCTTTTACACCGAAACGGTGGCACCAATGACGATAATCGACGTTTTAATATACGCGGTTCTCGAATGGAAGGAGAGTTACGGCACGGCGCTGTTTGCACCTGACGGATAAATTTGTTCCTCCGGCAAAAGAGAGATTTTTCTAACCGAAGAGACGGGATTGGCGCGTGACGCGTGACCGTCGCGTCGCAAAAATTTCGCTATCCTCTGCCGGGCGTTGTTTCTAAATTATCTTTACCCTATAGCCGTAAATTTATCTGGCAGCGGTATTTCGCGATTGCCGCGAACACACGGCCGAGTGGAAAAATCTGAAGCGACGAAATTAACTTTCGCCAATCGCGAACGGAGACTCGATTATTATAGGTTGCGCTTCTCCGGAGCGCGAAGCGAGGCTAAACAGAGAGTGCCGCCCTCGTATTTTCCTTCCTACGATTTCGCGTTCCACTGCTGCACCGCCATGCGAGTTCCGCCACGCGTCGCAGCTGCTTTTTTATCGATTCTTTGGAGGCCTCTAAGCCTTCCGCCGCCTTCGCGTTGCTTCGAAATTCTGCTACGACCGTGCCCCCCGCCCCCGTCGCCCCGCGCCTCCCGCGCCCCCCGCGTTTGCGGCCACGACGTCGAATTAATCTTTACATTTATCGCCGTACGCCGACACACGCCGCGCGCGCCTAGCGTTTCCAATCTGCCCTTGTTTCTCGAATATAATTACGTTTCGTCGACGAGCAGGCATCGGCAGTTCGACGCGATATTTATATCGACAGCGACGTTCGATCGAATTACATTCTCGGCCGGTGGCCAGTGCCGTTACCCTGACCGTCGACATGTACACGCGTCGTACGTATCACGTTTCCGGCGGAATCGTTTCCGTGCATCGCGCGCCGACTCGCGTACGCTCGCGCGAGGCTGCGTGCGTGCGTGCGTGCTTGCGTCTAGCTCGCGACGAGCGTGGAGCGTCGCGCGGGTCGGGCGTCGAGCGCGTAGAGTAGCGCGAAAGATGATGAAAAAGAGAAGGGGAGAAGGAGCTATGTTTTTGCGTCAGGCAGTAATGCACGCAAGTGCATTTCGTCGGACGAGTCGCGACGCCCGGAACGTCCCCATTCTAGTTCGACTATCTACATCGCTATAAGTTTACGTAACCGCACGAAACCTGTCAGCTGACATTTTGGTGCTAACCAATGCTGACTATTGTCTTTCTCCTTCTGCGCCTCGTTCTCCTCTATCGCCGGTTAACTGGTCGCCTCAATTTCTAACATTCCGACCGACCGGCTACCAACGGACGTCTGTCCTTTCGCGAACGGGCTCGTAGTATGTACTCGTAAGTAAATACGTGCATCGCGACTCGCGTACGCGCGGAACACGAAATAGCACTGGTAAGAGGAGAGACGCGTTCGTCTCTATCGGAAGCTCGACGAGATGGCAGACTGCGCGGGGTGGCAGAGGGCTGCCGGAGGGCTGGCAGGGGGTTGGCAGAGGGTTGGCAGAGGGGCGGTAGCGAGGTCGTAGCGAGTTTCAAGAATTCCGAGATCAGATCGGATTATCTCGAAGCAGATTAGAGCCGAGAGGGTAGAGTGCACTTCCAAAAATCGGATCGCGCTAGATAGTTGGCCGGGGTTGGCCGGGGTTGGCCGGGGTCTCTGTCGGGAACGTGGAATTTTCCGGCGTTTATTTTCTCTCGTCACGCTCTTTCCTCTCCTACCCTTTTTTCTATTCACCTCGGGCATTCTCTCCTTTGGCTGTAAACGATATCGCGAAGAAAAACCAGTCGGGGAATATATCTTGGTTCTTCGGAACATGTCCGTCGTCGCTTCCTCCGTTAATTGATACAGTGTTTACGAAACCGTCCAAGGGAGATATTACCGAGTTATTATATTTCACCGCGAGCACCAGGCTTTGTCTCCGCGACGAAATTCAACAATAAGCCTCTTATCGGAGAGAGAGCTGCTCGGCGAAAAGAAGCGCGTGCCGACGATCCTGTCACCGTCGTCGTCGTCGTCTTCGTCGTCATCGTCGTCGTCATCGTCGTCGTTTTCGTGGTCGACGTCGACGCCTCGCGTTTCCCAAAGTATACACCGCGACCAAGGTAATATTCACGGTGCGCGTTATTTTTCGAAACGCGTTCTTGAAAGGTTGATCGTTCGATACGCACGGTAAAATTCACCTTCATCCAGCGGCGTGACGTGTACGAACAGCGTGCTGGAGTCAACAAGTTGTTCAGCCGGACCACCCCTTCCCCCAACTAAATCCCACTTCCTATAATTAATAAACGTCATGTATCGTGGCAGTGCCGAGCAATTTAGATCAGAGTCGATGCGTCGCATCAAGACCTCTCGTCGGTCGGTTGATTTTCAAAGCGTATTTCAATTTTTGTTTCTCTCTTCGTTATCGATTCGCGTCTCGCGCCTTTTATTTACCAGTCAATTACATTCGCCAGGATTTTATTGGCCGTCTTGCACCTGACGTTTCATCGTGCGTTTTGTCGATTTTGTGTCCAGATCAGTTCCCCTCCTCTCTCGCCCTGTCTCTCACCCTGTCTCTCTCTCTCTCTCTCTCTTTCTCTCTCTACTTCCTCGCTCTCTCGCGCGAGCTCCCGCGCCCCGCAATCGTGCTCCCCGCCGCGCCGTCTCGAACCAGACGGTGCCGCGCTATTTATTATATTTTTTGACGCTCGTTCGTGGAATAACTAAGGGGAAATCTGTCGGAAAATTGCAAATCGAAGGGAAAAGAAGCGCGTGGCGCGACGAAACGCGCACACGGACAGGTGTGTGCTATGTAGGTATCCGTATTCGTATAGATATAACGGCATTGTCATTTTGCGTGGTAGCCGTATCGGTCGCGTATAGCTTTGCAGCATTCCTATACCCCAGCCCCTGGAAGGGTCAACGTCCTTTTACCTTTCGACGAAGCAATGGAGGAAATATTAATTTCAAGGTTTTTTGTCGAGCTTTCCCGGCCATGCTTCCTCGATATTGGCAAAAGCGGAACCGAGGAAGAGTTCGCGGCAGGCCGGGACATTAATTTGCAAAGTCGTAAACAAGACGGCTGCTGTCGATACTTTTAATAAAATGCTAGTAATTAAATTGTGCGGGGATCGGTAATGGTTGGACCGGTCCGGATCGAAGGACGTGCCCGGAGAACGTACGGAGAACCGAGTGGTCGTCGGGTGAAAGGTAATATCGAACTCGTATTTTAGGTAGACGAGAGGTAGGTAGGTAGGTAGGTAGGTAGGTAGCTAGCTAGCTAGGTAGGTAGGTAGGTAGGTAGATAGGTAGGTAGGTAGGTAGGTGGTGGCCGAGCCAAGAGAAAGACAGAGAGGGTGAGCGAGAGAGAGAGAGAGAGAGAGAGCGCAAGAGCAGTGGGGTCGTAGGGGAAAGAAACAAAAAAAAGTCTGGTGGAAACAAAAAGGAATCCGCGCGTCTTTGGGAGTAGTGTGTTAGTTAACCCCCACCATGCCGAGGGTGTCCGCTCGCGACAACTCATCCCTGCCGCCCCACTTCGCTGCATTTCCCTCGCCACCCCGCCCGACCCCACACCACCTCCTTCCACCTTTCTTTCTTTCTCTTTCTATTCCATCTTTCGTGTCCCTTCTCCGCCTCCGGTTTCCTATCTCCTCGTTTCTGAAATTTTTGAATATCCGATCAATAGGTAGCTGCTCGCAGAGAAAAAAGGAACCGAGTGGGGAGGTATCGGATGGGTGCCGCTGCAACTCCACCACCCCTATCCTCGCGATTCGTCGCGCTCTTCAAGACCGAGACGTATCCGTTTTTTCTTCTCCGAGAACGTCCGACCGATCTCGCTCCCTCGATTAATTGCCAGCCAGCCATTCGTTCCACCGATAAGGTATATATAGTACGCGTACCCGTGTACCTTCCCTGTACATCGTCGCATCGATACTTCTTCCCCGCCGTTCGCTGCTCGTAGAATCCTCGCGTTTCATACGTAACTCGCGTATCGACGAATCGCCGATGAAGACACGCGGTGGCTATAGCGCGTGGTCGGTGGTCTCTTTAAAAATTTCCTACCCGTTTCGCGGTAGTAAGGTTTCCCCGTGCGCCGATGCTACCAACGCCGAAGCTTACTACCCTCGAGCTCTACCCTCGTGAAAATATTATTTTTCAAAAGTTCCCGTCTCGATCGCGCGCTCGTGTACGGCCGTTGCATCGTTGTGTGGCATGTGCTAGAGAAACGGTCGGTCGTCGCCGCGTCTTCGGTAGACACGCGAGTACGAAGGTAACCATCTGCCGTCATCGCGCTTCCCTTGCCTCGGCCGGTTATTCTTACGGCAGGAAAGGGACAATAATCGAAGGAGAGCGCAACGACGAAGAAATTTGCGGATACGATTCATCCCCACGAGGCGAATCCTCGTGTCGCGTGGTTGCCCGCACCCGTGTCGATACACCGGTTAAACGCCGCCGGTTGAACGCGCACCGGTGCACCCCCGTCGCGACGCGTGATTTCGGTAGATCGGTTCCGGCGCTAATATCGGCGTTTAGCCGAACACGCGATATCGCGAGAGGTTGCGGAGGAGTTGGGTTGAAAAAGTCGCGTGTGCCGAGGGACGAGGGAGGGGGGGGGGGGGGGGGGGGGGGTGGGAGAGGGTGGTGGCGCGCGGAGGCTGGGCACTTTCAAACTTTCAACACCGTCGTCGCGGAAGCCACGCATTTTCATTTACCAAAAACGCGAAGCATAATAAGGGGGAAGATAAAAGTAAGCGTCAAAGCGGTAGAAGCGAGGCACACGGAACCCTCGAGGGGTCCCCGGAAAACGAACCCGCGAAACACGAACGAGTCGCGGTGCAGCGGTGCGGGTGCAACGAACGACTCTGCTGCACCGGCTGCAACCATGTCGAACGCGCGCTTTTCATACCACCAGCCATCCAGTCATCGTCTTTACGCTAGGCTTACAGGGGCCAGAGGGGAGAGGGGGCCATGTTTCGAAGCGTTTTATAATTGAGACCGTGCTGGAACGGGGGAGGCACACGGTCTCGCCGGAGAGGACGGGGGATCGATAGCATTTTTTTCGGGGTTGGAACCCAGACGTGTACGTAGCGAAGGTGGCCGAGGAGAAGGGGCTCGGAATCGTGTGACACATCCACGCAGGGACTGATATACCGTGCTACGTCGTCGCCGGTTATGTACGTACGAGGGAACAGCCGGTAGAGGGTAGGAGGTACGGCTGCGGACCGCGGCAGGGTGGTAGGAAAGTAAGCAGGGCGGGAGGGAGGGAGAACGGGCCTGGAGGGTCGCTCCAGCAGGCTTGCTTTTCGACAAAGAGGCGACGACGCTTTTTTATAATTGCGTTTTTAATTTGATGGATTCTTTGATGCGTTTCGTCGTATACTCGAGTCTGCGCGGAAGAGGGAACGACCGACAGAGAGAAAGAGAGAGAAGCACGTGCGAGGAAAAGGGACGAAAAACCGTCGGCAGTGGAAGAAAGAGAGCAAGAAAGAAAGAAAGAGAGAGAGAGAGGGGGGGGAGGTGCGGGGGATGCGAACACGTATGGAAGTGTTGGCATACGTGTACCGTAGGGGAGTAAAGAAGAGAAGAGAAAGAAAGTGGAAAAGAGAGAAAGAAAGAGAGACAGAGGAAACGATAGCGGCGAGATAGAGAGTACGACGCCGGCGTCCACGAGAATTTTTTTCTGGCCCAACACGAAGCCCCCTTTTCCTTTAATCGCTCTTTCGCAATCCGTGTAACGCGCACGCATCTTCGTCTTCGACTGCGCACCACTTTTCGGCCGAGAAACCGAGTTTCGAGTATGCCCAACTGCGCGTCTATTTCGTCTTTCTCTTGCTTCGTTATATCTGCCACGAATTCTCCGTTTCCCTCGTTCCCCGACCGTTTCGAGGGTCAACCGGCTAAATTAATTTCAATCGCGTTTGTCACGACCATTTCCGCCGGACTAGATTTTCCGTCCCTTCGAAAATTTCTCCCTCCGTCGTACCGAACGCTACACGCGTGTTCGTACCTCTTTCTCGAGACGACTCGTCGCGTCAAAGGGAAGATCGAATAACGTCGCCTTCTAGCCTTGCACCGATAAAAGTTACGCGACCAGGAAAGGGGTTGTTTGCGTCAGTGTATGCGCGCGAGGAAAAGAGAGCGAGAGAGAGAGAGAGAGAGAGAGAGGGAGAAGAGAATTCTTGTGTGACAGAATTTCGACGAAATAGAAAAATTAGGTGAAAATATTTGCCAGCGTTCCGTCGACTAGGACGATCAGTGAAAATGACAGGAAAATTCGCGCCGATAGTTAACGACGCGATAAACGGGCATAATGTGATCTGAATTTGCCGCAACGTGATACAGATTTAGACTTAAATCCAGTGTACCGACGCATTGACCTCATTCGACCACGTATAAGGATCAAGCGAACAAACAAAGCGAATTGAGCTGGCTCATCCGATGACGTATAGAAGTGGTAGAAAATTAGATCGCTATAGCTCATTAATGATCGCTCGAACGTGAAATAGCTCCGTGATAATTTAATCGTTTCCTCGAGATTAATCGTTGACCGTTTACTTTATAAATTTTTCAAAGCAAGCTCGTAACTTTATGACGTTTCGATCGCGGTTCCGCTTCTAACGACATCAATCTGCCTTTCGTTTTGAAACGACATGATTCGCAGCACGAGCTTTGAGCACGCGTATTTAACTCGGCAATGTGAGCAGTCACGCGTTTTCGAGTTTTTCGAACAGCGGTGGAGAGCACGCGGATGCAACGAAACGATTTTTATTGCATTTCGCAGCGTGGAATCCCAGCTGGAAATTGCGTCCAGTGAAACGTTTTGTTTTACAACGATCTCGTTCTCTCTCCCTCCCTCTCTCCTTTCTTCCTCTCTTCCCTCCTCTGCTTGTATTCACTGAACAGATTTTTTACGCTTTTTCCCGACAACTCGTTTTCACGGTGGACATCATCGCAATCATCGGGCTCAGATCGAGTCGAAAATCGAGATTATCCTATTGAACGCAACGAAATTTTAATGCGTTCGATCGCGTTTCATCAAACCGTCCAACGACGTCGAATCGATCATCGTCGTCGTCGACTAGCTTTTTCCTATTTCTCCATAATTATCCGCCTAACCCCGCGGTGTTACTCGCGTCTCGAAATAACGCGCGTCCAACGATAAAAACATTCACCACCACGACCAGCACGCTTCTAATCTAGTCGTACTCTGGACGCATCGCGCAAATCTTCTACGCAGCTGTGTACCGCGAGGTATAACCGTGTCGCAGCGTTTCGATCGGTTATTATCGATGACATCTGCGACGCTCGATGTATCTTTGGGTGTTGCACTGGTTTCTCGAGCGTAGGGCAATTAGGAAGCGTAATTAACGGATGGAGAAAAGTCAATGTCGGAGGATCGTTTCGAGTGGCGAGTAGATATTTATTGCGTTCGGTGTGATGTCGCCGTAAGAGATACGGGCTAAATCTCACGCCCGTCGTTTTATACGAGCAAGAAAATGGCGTCTCAAGTGTTAGGGGTCGTATCCCTTTTACGCTGGGAGTCGGTATGAGCAGCAAGAGTCGACGAAGGTGTCCAAAGTGTGTTCGTATCGGCGAGCGAGAGAATAAGAAAAAGGTGTAGCGAAGAAGAGGAAACGCGCGAGAAAGAGGGAGAGAGAGAGAGAGAGAGAGAGAGAGGGAGAGAGGGAGAGGAGAGAAGATAAGAGGCAAGAGAAGCGGGAGCCTAAATTTAGTAGACATCCAAAGTATAGTCATGGAAGCGTGCAAAGAGGAGGAGAGACGGAAAGAGAGAGAGAGAGGGTGTGTGTGTGTGTGTATGCGTGTATGTGTGTGAGAGAGAGAAGGAGAGAGAGCGAGTTCGAGGAGCATCACAGTGGCGAGAGGAGATGTACGGAGAACGGGGTGGGGTAACTCTGTGCTTTGGTGGCAACGGTTTAGGGTAGCAAAAGGAGGATACCAGAGGGTGGAAGCGGCGGAGGTTGGGAGGAGGGGGAGCGGAACGAACTGTTGCTTCCCCGAGAACCATGTCGTGCTGGTACTTCTAACACAGGATTCTCAAGAGCCTCCAAACAGGATTTAAGCGTTCTCACCGGCCACGAGGAGTATCGCTTCCAGTATTCCATACAATTTCCCTCAAAACGTTTCTCGATTCTGTGCCTCCTCTTTGTTGCCTCGCGAGTTCTCGTTTCTCATTTGATTTCGCGAAATTAGTATACCGATCTTGCGTCCTTTTATCGCGTGCCGTTCGAACGAATACCGTTTTTCAAACGCAAAGCGATTACGCGCGTCTAAGGTTACCTTTGAATTACCTTTGAGCGCGGAGAAATGTAAAGAGAAAACGAAGAAACAGAGGAAAAAGGGAACGACGAAAGAAACGAGTAACGAACGCGATACGTAGTCTGCGATCGCTGGGTTGTTCGATGAATTAGCCACGGGGCTCTATATAGACAACGAGGTCGAAGAAAGTAGCAAACAAACAGATGGAAAACTGGGGGCGTGGTGGAAAGAAAAGGCATAAAGTCCTCCGTTGCACCCCTGTTGCTCGTTACACCCTTCGACTTCGCGGTTCTATTTTCCACTCTCCTCGAAAGCTGCCTCGCAAATGGAAGAACCGGTACGCGAACCGGGCTGTCGACATCTCGATTTTCGACATATTCGAAAGTTCCGAGACTCGAGCGTTGACGATCCTTTAAGGAAACCGCATTCAAAACGAGACGAACGATTTTTGTTTCGTCGGATTCGAAACTCGCTGCAAAACCTGGTTTCTCGAGTATCGCGTAAATCCGAAACGCAAATAAAATGAAATAAAAGAAAAAAAAAAAGAAAAAATAGAATAAAAGAGAGGAGAAAAAAGGAAAAAAGAAGCACGACTGCACACGGAGATACGACGTACACACACGTCGAGTTGGCTTTCACCGTACACGATTCGAGAGTATCCTATGCCAGAATTTAAAAATCTTTGCAAACCCGAACACGATTTTGGGGGTGCAGTCGACCGTTCATCGTTCACAGATTCGATCAAAAGAGGTCGAGCGCGACGAGGGTTTCGTGGTCAATTGTGTCACCCTCTCTAAAACAACCGGACCAGAATCTCGCTCGCACATTAATGTTTCTTTTTCCGTAAAAAGTCAGTTGCTTCGTAAAAAGAATTTTTACGCTCTCGCGCATCGTCCTTCCACGGTGTTCGGTCAAATTGAAAGTCAACGGTATTCCCGTGGAAGAACCGTTCGCGAGGCGATTCAAAGAGCACAGGTGGGCTTTAAATATGACCGTCGAAGAACGTACGAAAAACGGGGTGCGAAAGCAAGGGAGGACCGACCGAACATGTAGCGGACCGAGAGCGTGTGTGGCCCGAAGGGTAGCAGCGTCGGGAGTATGAGGCGACTGGTAGATGGAGGATACTGGACCGGAGAAAAAGGAAGAGACGCGTCGCGAGAAAGAGAGCGAGAGTAAGAGGGGTGGTGTCGGTAAGGGAAAGAAGAAAAAGAGGCCGTGAACGAGTATGCGTGAGAGGATATACGCGCGGACGTATGTGTGCCGAGGGTAGAGAGAAAGAGGAAGAAGAAAAAGAGAGAAGGCGAAAGGGAAGGGAAGGGAAGGGAAGAGAAGAGAAGAGAAGAGAAGAGAAGAGAAGAGAAGAGAAGAGAAGAGAAGAAGAGAGCAGGAAAGAAAGAGGAGGAGGCGAGGAAGGACGTAAAACAAAGTAACGACGAAATGCACTTCCCCCTTTACGCCGTGCCTGGCTCTCGCCCGGAGGGAAACGTCGAACGAAACGTTAAAAACTGGGAAGAGGAATGAGAGCGCGGGGGTGCTAGGTGGTGGCTCGTCGGTCGGGAGGGTC
Source organism: Eufriesea mexicana (assembly GCF_001483705.2). Classification (NCBI taxonomy): domain Eukaryota; kingdom Metazoa; phylum Arthropoda; class Insecta; order Hymenoptera; family Apidae; genus Eufriesea; species Eufriesea mexicana. The sequence goes on from NW_016909955.1 coordinate 465,413, forward strand.
GGTGGGCCCCGTGGAGGCGCAAGGCGGAGGGTTGAGGGTGGGTTTGCTGTGGCAGCCGGGCCACCCTGGAAGGGTGCCGGGAGGTTATGACAGCCGAGGTATTGAGCGGATCCTTCGTTAAAAAAACGAGAAGCACCGTGCTGAGGCGCGTGGAACAGAGACGGAGATGAGAAGAGAGAGCGAGAAGGCAAGAGGGAGAAAACGAAAGCGAGCGAGGGACTGAGAGTGAGCGGGAAAGAAAGACGAAAAAGGAGAAAGAGAAAGAGGAGCAGCAGTTGGGGGAGATGGAGAGAGAGTGCACGACTGCCGTTGCCGCCGCCGCCGCTGCCGCCGCCGCCGCCGCCGCCGCCACCGTCGCCGCTGTTGCTGCTGCTGCCGCTAGAACCGCCGGTGGAGGTGGTCCAAGGGGTGAGACCAAGTAACCGAATCCAACGCACCCTTGCCTCGCGCCCATTGCCTCCCCCCGACAGAGAAAAAACCGAGTGCACCATCTCCCCCCACTTCTCTTCCTTCTTCTCCTACTCCACCATCTCCATCTCCACCTCCTCATCCTCATCCTCGTCCTCATCCTCGTCGTCCTCATCCTCCTTCTCGACCGCCCCTGACTGCTCTTCCTGAAGCAGTCCTACCCTCCCTCCTTTGCCGCGACTATCTTCCTCCCTCGTCGTCGTCGAGTTTCTTCCGCCACGAAAAAAAATACTCCGACTTCGAATGACGTTGCGCGCCGGCCTCCGATCGAATACGATGCAACGCGAATCTTTCCGCTTTGACGAAACGCTCCGCGCTCTTCCTTCCTCGCGCGTCCACCGCTTTCCGATTACGTCTATTAATCCTCGCTATTACTAGCAACCACCAGAACCCTCCGTCCTTCTGACAAACCGCCGACATATTTTAATTACCAACCCGTCTATCCGAAAATTCCAGTTGCTCCGCGTATCGATCTCGCCGATCTTTCCACCATTTCCTTCCGATCGATACACCTTCTATTCCATTTCTCCTACCAAATTGTCCATTAACTATACGAAATCCTATCGATCGAACGAGAATGGCGTGTCTGGAATCGCGACGTGTCCTATTCGCAACAAAGCGAACGATGATCAACGGCCGACCGATTTGTAAGCGCCGTAGAGGTTCAGACGGTTATTAGAAAGTACGTTGGAATCGCGATTACGTCGGTTCGAAATCGACGGGACCACGCTGATGGCAAGACCATTGGCGGCGGAGATGTAGAAAAGAAAACACGGATGGAAACGTCCGCGTAGCTGTACTTAAAGAAGAGAGAGAGAGAGAGAGAGAGAGAGAGAGAAGGACAACGAGAGAAGGATAGGGTGGAAGATGGGACAGGGGAATCGAGACCGTTTGTTCGTCGACGGAAATGCAGGCTGGACACGGAACGACGGAAAACGAAGCGAGTGTGTGCGAAGCACTCCCCGGATTCGCGTAATGGGAAAATCGATTAGGAACCGAGCGAGTAAGGTGACCGTCCAAGATGTACGGATACACCACGAAGAGTTGTTAGCTCTTCTACATCCGGGGAATTAAACGAGTCGTGGAAAAAGAATTTTTGGAATTCAATCGAATAGGATAAAATTCCGTCACGACGCCGCTCTTCGGCAAGCCGATATACTTTGACGAAACTCGAAGCGACGATCGCGAATCGCGATTGACGCGATTGCGAATTTGAAACGACTGGAAAAGAAAGGAAAGAAAAAAAAAAATGGAAGAAGAAAAGAAAAAAAATTCGACAAAGAAATACTTAATATGACAAAACTCGAGCATCTTAGAACTGCGACCACTTCGAGGTACTCTGAGAGTCTAGTCACTTTTCCCTCGCCCAGCATGCCTGCGAAGGTTCAATGACATCGGTAGAAGCTCCCGTACACGTATACAGAGGCGCATCGAGCTGAAAGTGGAACGCGTAGCAAAAGCGTTCGCTTTTTTTTTCCGCTTTTCTTTTTTCTTTTTTCTTCTCTTCGAACGATTGGGAACGGTTGACGGGAGATCGAGAGATTATGGGAAAATGCCAGGGAAATTCCCTTAATTACTCGAATACCGCTGCCTAAATAATCCCGGCGAAATCCCCAGTTCTTCCGCGAGTAGTAAATCCGTGAAAGTTTAATGACGCTAGCGAAAACTTGGATGCATCCTCGCACGACCCTCGGAAAATGTGGAACAAACGTAGTAGACCCGCGGAACAGAAAGTCCCGTGTGTTTCATCGATATTGTTCGTATAGGCTTACCTAGCACGAGTATCCAATCGATCTTCCCAGCGTCAGTGGTATCGCCGTACTAGCCCACGGCTAACTTCTATTCATCGAACGGCGTCCATGCGCGAGTGGAATATCAACAGCGAGAATCAAACGCTTTTAACGAACGCTACCCGCTCCGATTTTGATCATCTACACCGTATGCCGTATGGACGAAATACTATCGATCTTCCTCCTCTTGTCGAGTAGATTAAGATCGATTCCAACCCTGTCCGTGCTAACACGAGCCTCGATACCTCGCGTTTATAGCAAAATTGTCAACCAACGAGGATACGTTACTTCGAGGCAACACCGGGCTCGTCGATCTTTCTGTTATTTCGACAAAGTATGTACACGGTGGAACGAGACGCGAGACGCGAGTATCGCTTAAGAACGAAAGCGTTTACCATGTACACCTGTGCAACCTCGACCACCGCATTAAGGTTTAAACGAGATCTTCCATACTTTTGCGTCGGAAGACTCGAGTCGTGTTTCCAAGTCACCTACTATTCTACGAGACACGTCTGTGCCTCCTCCGTGCACGTGTTTGCGAATGTACGCGCGAGCGCGCGCGCGTGGGTGTGCGTGTGTGCGCGTATGTGTGTATGCCTGTGTGTACGCGCGTGTGCATGCATACGTAGAGAGACGCGGACACGCCGACCGCTACCCCGTTCGTCCGCGTCGTCTGTTAGCACGTGTAACCGAGAGTTACTTCAAAGTTTCTCGGAGCCGAGAGCGAATGGAAAGAAAGGGAAAAGGGCGCGAGGCGGAAGAATGCAGCGGCGTGGGTAAGAGGTAGGGGGGAAATAGAGGAGCAAATTAGAAGATGTTTGATTTTCGGCGACAAAGAGGAAGTTAGTGCGTCAGTAGGGCGGGTGTATCTCGACGACAAAGGCGATGGAGCGAAGGAGTTTCGCGATGAACGTAAGAGAATCAAGGGGCTGGCAAGGTAGGACACGGGCGAAAGGGGGCGAGGATAGAGGGAACCGAGAAGGAAGGAGGTGAACGGTGGACGAGAGGGGAATAGGGCAAGTAGAAAGGACGAGGGTGTCCGCGGGGGCGGATGAAAGGACGCTTACCAGCTACTACCTATTGATCGCCAATTCTTTTTCTCTTGTTGCATATTAGGCGCACTCTGCCTCCTCTCTCTTTCTCTCGGCGGTGCGCTCTCCCACCCCCTTGCTGGCGTAGAACGCGCGAATCCGCCCCTATAGCTACCCTCCGACCACCCTGCGCGCCTCTTCCTCTTCCTCTTTCTCCTGCCCCTCACCACCCTCCATACTCCTACCCTTCCTGCCCATATCGCGTCACCGCGCGAGAGTGCGAGCCTCCCCTACTACCTTCCTACCTACACCATCGGCCCTGACGTTCTTCTTAACGGCAATGTTTCATTTCGAGTAGCGGCACCCTTTCCGTTTCGGGGTGGGGCCAACACCCATCGCTTTTTATACACGCAGGTGTCGCTCGATCCTTCCCCGCCGAGGTGTGTGTTCGTCCGGTTTATCGGATGAAAGATCGCGATCGCGATCGGTATCCAACGGCGTATCTCGCGCGCGCGTATACCCCCACGAGATCGACCATCTCCATCGATCCATCGATCCGATCGATAGCGTTTATTCCGCGATGCTCGATGTTATCACGCGGAAAAACTAACGAATCCATTCCGAATTTGTGTTACAGGTAACGTCCGATCGAGTGATCCGCTCGAGAGGAGGTCGGACGAAAGGATCGGAGGGGTGAGGGTGAAAGGCAAAATCGGTCGAAGCGAAAGAAAAGCAAAAGAGGAAGTAAAAGGCAGGACCCGCCGGCGGCGACAGACTGCACTCTCGCACCGTTCAGGGCGCAAGCGTGCACGTATGTTGTGCGTTTCCGTGCCCTAACCCTGTCTCAACACGAGAGAGTAGTCGTTTCTCGGCGTTCTCATCCCTACTCCACCAATATCGCCGCCGTTGCCGCCACCGTTATCGCCACCGCCACCGCCGCCGTTACCGCTACCGTTACCGCTGCCGCTGCCGCCACCGACACCGTCACCGACGCTGCTGCTGCTGCTATCGGCTCACCATCCCTCCAACGCTCGCGAAGAAGCACCGCCAGAGCCGACGTAACGACGACGACGACGACGACGACGACGACGACCACAACAACAACAACAACAACAACAACGAAGACGAAGACGAAAACGAAGACACGGACGAAGACGAGGACGACGACGACAACGACGACGACAAAGATTAGGAGGAGAAGAAAGACGAAATCGAGGGCGATAAATAGCAGCACGACGACGATCGCGACCGTAAACGCGACGGTGACCATCGGTCTTCCACCATCGGTTCTCGACGAGTTTGTCCGGTTCCGGCGCACGTTACGTTACGCGTGACGTTGTATCCAACGCGCACGTTAAAGCGGCAGTGTGCACACGCGTTATCTTAACCCCTCGCGTCCTCCTCACGCACGCCTCGCGTTCACGGCGCGCGTTCAACCACGAAGGAACATCGGTCGCGATCGTCGCGGAAAAAGTACGACGAACGGAATTGAGAGAAGCGGAAAACCGAGAGAATCGAGAAAATTGAGAAAACCGGGAAAGCAAAGGCAGAGAACGAAAAGGGGGAAAGAGGAGAAAGAGGGGGAGGAGGAGGGGGAGGA